>NC_135815.1:65897610-66026296 GCF_964213995.1 Mustelus asterias | reverse complement strand
CCGCAGCTACCTCAACGCATGCGCAAAGTGGCCACTTGATTCATTCAGGAATCTACTGACAAAAGTTCGGAAAGAAACTTCTACCCGAACTTCTTTTAAAAAACAATACATTCTGTAAAATGCGAGTCATCCCTGCTTTGTCAAAATGTTGCTTGTTATGTGACAACTCAGCTGTTCAACTTCTTCAAGCAAAATAAAGAGATTTGTGGTACGAGGATTAAAAGGGGTTTAAGGTGAGAGTCTGGAACTCACTCCCTTAAAGGATAGTCGAGGCAGAAACTCTCATAACAGTTCAAAAGTACTTTACATGTTCTTTAAATACATATAAGATACAAGGCTACAAATCAAGAAGTGGAAAGTGGGATCAGGTTGCGTGAATGGCTCCTTTTCAATTGGCGCAGACGCGTTACAACTGAAAGCCTGACTGTGATATATTTAAATCAAATCAATGCAGGGCATGGAGGCAAGTTGTGATAATACAGCTGCCACAGCTTTTACCTCAGTCCAGACACAAGGTCATTCATTTTCCTGGTTCACATGGATCAGTTCCACACAAGTGTGCGCTTTCGAACTCGTCTCTCGGGGCATATGCTGTTGTCGTTAGTGTGATGATAGTAGTGCAATTCAGATGGATATATAACCAAAAGACAAAATGCTGCCAAATCTCATCAGGTCTAGCAGCATCTGTAAGGAGAGAAAAGAGTTGACGTCGAGTCCAGATGACCCTTTGTCAAAGCCGAAAATCATAGAAAGTGGGAAATATTTATGCTGTAGGATGAGGGAATGAAAGATGAGTCATAGCCACGAAGACAAGGGGAAAGGCTGCCAATAGCAGTCCATAGAATAGATGGTGTGAATGGCCAAACGTCAGAGAAGCTGAAATCAGAAGGTAAGCTGTGACAGGGGGAGATGGGTGGGGGGTGGGGGGAGGGGGGAGATGGGTGGGGGGAGATGGGTGGGGGGAGGGGGGAGATGGGTGGGGGGAGGGGGGAGATGGGTGGGAGAAAGGTAAAATTGAGAAAAAGGGGAAAAAGGTAAGGAAAGGGGGATAAAATAGAACATAGAACATTACAGCGCACTTCGGCCCTCGATGTTGCGCCGACCTGTGAAACCAATCCAAAGCCCATCTAACCTACACTATTCCAATATCATCCATCTGATTATCCAATGACCATTTAAATGCCCTTCATGTTGGCGAGTCCACTACTGCTGCAGGCAGGGCATTCCACACCCTTACTACTCTCTGAGTGAAGAACCTACCTCTGACATCTGTCCTATATCTATCACCCCTCAATTTAAAGCTATGTCCCCTTGTGCTAGCTATCACCATCTGAGGAAAAAGGCTCTCACTATCCACCCTATCTAATCCTCTGATCATCTTGTATGCCTCGATTAAGTCACCTCTTAACCTTCTCTCTAACGAAAACAACCTCAAGTCCCTCAGCCTTTCCTCGTAAGACCTTCCCACCATACCAGGCAACATCCTAGTAAATCTCCTCTGCACCCTTTCCAATGCTTCCACATCCTTCCTATAATGCGGCGACCAGAACCGTACGCAATACTCCAAGTGCGGCCGCACCAGTTTTCTACAGCTGCAACATGACCTCATGGCTCCGAAACTCAATCCCTCTACCAATAAAAGCTAACACTCCGTACGCCTTCTTAACAACCCTATCAACCTGGGTGCCAACTTTCAGGGATCTATGCACATGGACACCGAGATCTCTCTGTTCATCCACACTATCAAGTATCTTACCATTAGCCTGTTATCCTGTTACTCCTTCCAAAGTGAATCGCCTCACACTTTTCTGCATTGAACTCCATTTGCCACCTCTCAGCCCAGCTCTGCAGCTTATCTATGTCCCTCTGTAACCTGCAACAACCTTCCGCACTGTCCACAACTCCACCAACTTTAGTGTCATCCGCAAATTTACTAACCCATCCTTCTACGCCCTCATCCAGGTCATTTATAAAAATGACAAACAGCAGTGGCCCCAAAACAGATCCTTGCGGTACACCACTAGTAACTGAACTCCAGGATGAATATTTCCCATCAACCACCACCCTCTGTCTTCTTACAGCTAGCCAATTCCTGATCCAAACTGCTAAATCACCCTCAATCCCATGCGTCCGTATTTTCTGCAATAGCTTACCGTGGGGAACCTTATCAAATGCTTTACTGAAGTCTATATACACTACATCAACTGCTTTACCCTCATCCACCTCTTTGGTCACCTTCTCAAAGAACTCAATAAGGTTTGTGAGGCACGACCTACTCTTCACAAAACCATGTCGACTATCCCTAATCAAATTATTCCTTTCTAGATGATTATAAATCCTATCTCTTATAATCCTTTCCAAAACTTTGCCCACAACAGAAGTAAGGCTCACTGGTCTATAATTACCAGGGTTGTCTCTACTCCCCTTCTTGAACAAGGGGACAACATTTGCTATCCTCCAGTCTTCTGGCACTATTCCTGTAGACAATGACGACATAAAGATCAAAGCCAAAGGCTTTGCAATCTCCTCCCTCACCTCCCAGAGAATCCTAGGATAAATCCCATCCGGCCCAGGGGACTTATCTATTTTCACACTTTCCAGAATTGCTAACACCTCCTCCTTATTAACCTCAATCCCGTCTAGTCCAATAGCCTGTATCTCAGTATTCTCCTCGACAACATTGTCTTTTTCCTGCGTGAATACTGATGAAAAATATTCATTTAGCACCTCTCCTAAATCTTCAGACTCCACGCACAACTTCCCACTATTGTCCTTGACTGGCCCTAATCTTACCCTCGTCATTCTTTTATTCCTGACATACCTATAGAAAGCTTTAGGGTTTTCCTTGATCCTATCTGCCAAAGACTTCTCATGTCCCCTCCTGGGGGAAGAGTGAGAGAAAAGAAAAATAAAGAAAGACAATAAAGAAATAAAAGATAGAGAACAGTTAAAGATTTCCAGCATCCACATTAATTTGCTTATATTTGTGTTTAAGAGGAATGTTTAAGAATTTAGCTTAATGCCCCAACTTGTTTCTGAGGCAACCTCTAATATGTCACTGGAGCATGACGACTTCTTGCAAGCCATTCCAAGCATATGATAACACCATAAGACATAGGAGCAGAATCAGGCCACTCAGCCCATCGAGTCTGCTCCGTCATTCAATCATGGCTGATATTTTTCTCATCCCCATTCTCCTGCCTTTTCCCCATAACCCCTGATCCCCTTATTAATCAAGAACCTATCTATCTCTGTCTTAAAGACACTCAATAACCTGGCCTCCACAGCCTTCTGCGGCAGAGTTCCACAGATTCACCACTCTCTGGCTGAAGAAATTCCTCCTCATCTCTGTTTTAAAGGATTGTCCCTTTAGCCTGAGGTTGTGCCCTCTGGTTCTAGTTTTTCTTACGAGTGGAAACATCCTCTCCATGTCCACTCTATCCAGGCCTCGCAGTATCCTGTAAGTTTCAATAAGATTCCCCCCTCATCCTTTTAAACTCCAACGAGTACAGACCCAGAGTCCTCAACCTTTCCTCTAAATTCAATCTTTTACTCTCATTCGATGCTTTTAAAACTCTTACTCTTTTAAACTCTGCAACAATGCTTTAATTCAATCTCTTAACACTACATTCTGCACTCTCTCCTTTCCTTCTCTATGTACATTATACTTTATCTCTATAGCGAGCAAGAAACAATACTTTTCACTGTATACTAATACGTGACAATAATAAACCAAAAAAGCAGTCAATGTGTCTTGTCAGAAGTGCAACTCATAGAAACCCTACAGTACAGAAAGAGGCCATTTGGCCCATCGAGTCTGCACCGACCACAATCCCACCCAGGCCCTACCCCCATATCCCTACACATTTTATCCGCTAATCCCTCTAATCTACGCATCCCAGGACACGAAGGGGCAATTTTAGCATGGCCAATCAACCTAACCCGCACATCTTTGGACTGTGGGAGGAAACCGGAGCACCCAGAGAAAACCCACGCAGACATGAGAATGTGCAAACTCCACACACTCAGTGACCCAAGTGGGAATCGAACCCAGGTCCCTGGAGCTGTGAAGCAGCAGTGCTAACCACTGTGCTACCGTGCCGCAACTCAGATGCTGGGCAAGCAGGACAATTACTCATTTTAGCCTTGCAAGTGGTAATGTTAAATAGAGTTTAGTAACTTTTGTTTGCTTAAGTTCCCCAGGGATTTTGGATTGGAGTGATTGACAGGGTCATGTGATGATGTGGTTTTTGTGTAGTCCTGGGTCTGCAGCAGAGAACAAAAGGCTTTTCACAGTGCAGAAGAGGCCCTTTAGTCCATTGAGTTTGCACCAACACACGAAAAACATCTGATCGCCTTAACTAGCACTTGGCCCATAGCCTTGAATGTTACGATGTGCCAAGTGCTCATCCAGGAACTCATTAAAGGATATGAGACAACCCACCTCCACCACCCTCCCAGACTGTGCATTCCAGACTGTCAATACCCTCTGGGTAAAAAAACTTTTCCTCACACCGTCCCCCCACCCCCAACACCTCCTGTCCCTCACCTTGAACTTGTGTCCTCCTGTGCTCCCTATGCACCCGTACATGCACCTCATAATCTTGTAAAAGTCAGTTTTCTCTGCTCCGATGAAGACATTCCAAGTCAATTCAACCTTGATTCCTAACTTAATTGTTCCAAGTCAATGGAACAACCTGGTGGATCTCCTCTGCACCCCCTCCAGTGCAATCACATCCTTCCTACAATGTGGCAACCAGAACTGCACACAGTACTCCAGCTGTGGCCTCACCAACATGACCTCCCTGCTTTTGTAATCTACGCCTCGATTGATAAAGGCCATTTTTCCCATCCTGGGAATATGCCTTGACTATTTGAAGGCATATTCCCATTTTTCAGATACAATTTTTCCCACCAATCTTTCATTTCATTCTAACCGGCCTGACTCTATTCTTGCCCCATTGAATTCAGTTCTCCCCCAGTTAATTATTTATACTCTGGATTGCCTATTAACCTTTTACATCATTATTACCCTAAACCTTACAATACAATGATCACTATCTCTGAAGTATTCCCCTTTGGATACTTGATCTATTTGGCCCACCTCATTTCCAAGAAACAGGTCAAATTATGCATCCATGCTTGTTGGATTGGGCAAATACAGTTGTAGAACATTTTCCTGAACACAATCGAGGAACTTTTGCCTCTCTCTGCCCTTTACACTACAACTGCCACAGTCTACATTTGGGTAATTAAAGTCCCCCATTATAACTACTCTGTAATGTTTGCATCTCTCTAATTTCCCTGCAGATTTGTTCTTCTACATCCTTCTCACTAGATGGTAGTCCATAGCAATCTAATTGTTCCTTAGCTCTAGCCAAATTGATTTTGTCATTGAACCCTCTGGGACATCCTCTTTCTCCAGCACTACAAATGCTCTTCTTGACTAATACCGCCATCCCTCCTTCTTTCCTACCTTTTCTGGGCAATTTGTGACCAAGAATAATTAACACTCAGTCCTGCCCTTCCTTGAACAACAACATCATATTTCCACAATGTAATCTGCATCTTCAACTCCCCAATTTTATTTGCTATACACCATGCATATACATACATGTAAAAATCAAGTAGCTTTGATTTTGATGTCATCACTTTCTCCTTTACTCTGACTTCACCAAGGAACTTAATATTCTCTATTTTTAAAAATTCATTTGTGGGACATGGGTGTCGCTGACTGGCCAGCATTTATTGCCCATCCCTTGTTGCCCTTGAGAAGGTGGTGGTGAGCTGCCTTCTTGAACCGCTGCAGTCCATGTTTTGTGGATTGACCCACAATGCCGTTAGACTGGGAACTCCAGGATTTCGACTCAGCGACTGCGAAGGAACGGCAATATAGTTCCAAGTCAGGATGGTGAGTGGCTTGGAGGGGAACTTGCAGGTGGTGGTGTTTCCATTTATCTGCTGCCCTTGTCTTCTAGATGGAAGTGGTCGTGGGTTTGGAAGATGCTGACTAAGGATCTTTGGTGAATTGCTGCAGTGCATCTTGTGGATAGTACGCACTGCTGCTACTGAGCGTAGGTGGTAGAGCGATTGAATGTTTGTAGATGTGGTGCCAATCAAGCGGGCTGCTTTGTACTGGATGGTGTCAAGCTTCTTATGTTGTTGGAGCTGCATCCATCCAGGCAAGTGGGGAGTATTCCATCACACTCCTGACTTGTGCCTTGTAGATGATGGATAGGCTTTGGGGAGCAGGAGGTGAGTTACTCGCCGCAGTACCCCGAGCCTCTGACCTGCTCTTGTAGCCCCTGTGTTTATGTGGTGAGTCCAGTTGAGTTTCTGGTCAATGGTAACCCCAAGGATGTTGACGGTGGGGGATTCAGTGATGGTTACACCATTGAATGTCAAGGGGCAGTGATTAGAGTGTCTCTTATTGGTGATGGTCATGGCCTGGCATTTGTGTGGCGCGAATGTTATTTGCCACTTGTCAGCCCAAGCCTGGATATTGTCCAGATCTTGTTGCATTTGTACATAATATCTTGGACTAAAACAGAAAATGATGGAAAATCTCAGCAGGTCTGACAGCATCTGTGGGGAGAGAATGGAGCCAACGTTTTGAGTCAAGATGACCCTTCGTCAGAGCTGAGAGCAAAGTGAATCAGCAGAGATTTATACTATTGGGGTGGGGGTAGTGTGGGATTGGACAAAGGGAATGTAAATGAGGATCCAGAAAGTTGAGAAGGTGCTAGGAGTGTCCATTAAATGATCAGAATGCGAGAATGGCAGAACACATTGTTAAAGAACTGCCTGAGGAATGTGACAGTTGTACTGAAGTCGGGAGGGAGGGTGTGGAAAGAAGGAGAGCTGGAATGGAGAAGTGGTAAAATAGAAGTGAGAAAGAAGAATGATAAAATGGATGACTGAAATAAAATAAATGGAAATGGGGTGAAGGTTGAGCGCTAACTCTCTGACGCTTTCTCCTACCTCCCCCTGGACCACGACTCGACCACCGAACATCAAGCCACTGTTTCTCAGACTGCCAATGACCTCATCTCTTCCGGATCTCTTCCCTTCACAGTCTCCAACCAGTATGTCTTCCTTCTTCCTCAATCATGGTTTTCCACTCACTGTGGTTGACAGTGCTGTCAACCGCATCCAACCCATGCCCCTGCTCTCACCCCCTCCCCTCCCTCGCAGAACCAGGATAGGGTCCTCCTTGTCCTTACTTTTCACCCCACCAGTCTCCACATTCAAAGGATCATCCTCTGCTATTTCCGTCAACTCCAGCATGTTGCTACTACTCAACACATCTTTCCCTCACTCCCTCTGTCAGTATTCCACAGGGACCGTTCTCTCCGGGACACCTGGTCCATTCCTCCATCACACCCAACACCTCACCCCCTGCCCATGGTACCTTCCCATGCAATCTAGAAGGTGCAACACCTGCCCCCCGTCCCAGGTCCTAATCACCCTTTTAGGTGAAGCAGCGCTTCACATGCACCTCCTTCAATCTAATCTATTGCAATCACTGTTCCCAATGCGGTCTACTCTACATTGAAGAGACCAAACTGGGTTACCGCTTTGCAGAACACCTGTGGTCTGTCTGTCTTCAAGTAGGACCCAGACCTTCCTCTCGCTTGCCACTTCAATACACCACCCTGTTCTCCTGTCCACATATCTGTCCTTGGTCTTTTGCAATGTTTTCATGAACCCCAACGCAAACTGGAGGAACAGCACCCCATCTTCCAATTGGGCACCTAACAGCCTTTTGGACTGAACATTAAGTTCAACAACTCAGGGGGATGAACTCTCTCTCTACCTTCACCCCATTTCCATTTATTTTGTTTCATCTCATTCATCCATTTTATCATCCTTCTTCCTCACTTCCCCATTTCAGCTCTCCTCTCCATACAGCAACCTTCCCACCCTCCCCCATCTTAAGTACAACTGCCACATTCATCAGGTAGTCCTTTAACAATTTGTACTCTGATCTGCCATTCTCGCATTCTGATCCCTTGATGGACACTCTTAGCACCTTCTCAGCTTTCTGTATCCTCATTTACATTCCCTTTGTCCAATCTCACACCCCCCACCCCAATAGTATAAATCTCTGCTGATTCTCTTTGCTCTCAGCTCCTATGAAGGGCTCCTATTCGGGAGGTTGGCTCTATTCTCTCCCCACAGATGCTGTCAGACCTGCTGAGATTTTCCAGCATTTTGTGTGTTAACCACATAGCTCTCAGCCTCACGATGCGCCGCAATGACTCCAGCTACCGTTTAAGCTCTGAACCCCAAAACTCACATTTCTATTGCTGACAGCACTTCCTGCATGTGGTCATCTAGGACATCGGTAGCGTCCATGACTTTGCATGTAACACAAGACGCACATTCCACTCGACTGAGATGCCCTGCATGTCTTAACTTTATTCTACTTTGGATTACTTGTATTACTTGACTATTTTGGCTGTATTCCTTTAATCCAGCTGCTGTTTTTTTTTTAAACACACTGAGCACTTACTGGCCAATGACCTTACTAGTTTCCTGTGTTATCATAGAATCCCTACAGTGTAGAGTCTACACCGACCACAATCCCACCCAGGCCATATCCCCATGACTCTACTTATTTACCTTACTAAGCCCTCTGATACTAATGAGCAATTTAGCATGGCCAATCTTACAGGCACACCTTTGGACTGTGGGAGGAAACCAGAGCACCTGGAGGAAACCCACACAGACACGGGGAGAATGTGCAAACTCCACACAGACAGTGACCCAAGCCGGGAATCGAACCCGAGCCCCTGGCGCTGTGATGCAGCAGTGCCAACCATTGTGCCACCATGCCGCCCGAAGCACTGTGCCGCCCTGCATGCACGTTGTCATGGTTGCTTTATTTTCCCACTGTTGCTTTATTTTCCCACTGTTGCTTCGCACACCAAATAACTGGCCTCCTCTCCTGCAGCAGGTTAAGAGCAATTCTTGAAGCTGAGAAAGTCAAAAAGCAAAAAAGCATCCCCCTTCCCTTTGCACCAAATTCCCAAGTATGTTCATTCAGTCTGTGTCTCACTCAGGCCTCGGTCTCCCTCACTGATTGTGCATCACTTACTGATTCCAATTTATTTGGCCCAGGTTCATTTTTACCCCATTGAATTTGACTTTTGCCAGTTAATTATTATTCTTACACTGAATTGTTCTTTACACTTTTCCATAGCCAGCCAAAACCTCATGATGCAATGATTGCTGATGTTTTCCTATTAACACTTGATCCAATTGGCCCATCTCATTTCCAAGAACCAAGCCTAACAATTCCTCCTTTCTTATTGAACTGGACAAATACAGCTGTTGAAAATTTTCCTGAACATGGTCTAGGAACTCTTGCCCTTTTTGCCCTTTACACTGCTGCTATCCCAGACTAGAATTTGAAAAAATAAAGTCCTCTATCATAACTTGTTTAACATTTTTGCACTTTTCTGTAATTTCCTTGCAAATCTGTTCCTCTAAATTCTTTCCACTAGTTGGTGGCCAATAGACTAGACCAAGATATGTAATTGCATCTTAGCCAAATAGATTCTATCCTTGACCCCTCAGGTCATCCTCATTCTCCAGTGCTGCATTGCTGTTCTTAAATCAACACTGTCACCTCTTCTCCTTTTTTCCTAGTCCTGAACATTTTTTATCTAGAAACATTTAACACCCAGAGCTGCCCTTCTTTCAGTCAAATCTCTGTTATAGCCACAGCAGCATATTTCCACATGGCAATCTGCACCTGTAATTCACCAATCTTATTTACCATACTCCCACACCCACAGTAACCATTTATTACTTTATTGCTTTCTCCTGTACTCTGAACCCTATCTATTAACTTACTGTTTCTTATTTTAGCGCTATCCAACTATCCCAGTATTATGGGCACCTTGTATTCCTTTCTGATATTACCTCCTGTTTCCCCACACTTGTATTTTTAGTCTGATTCACCCATCACCCGTGCTCATTGACCTATACCAACTCACGGTATAGCAACACTCAATTTTAAGATATTCATTCTTGTTTTCAATTCCCTCCATGGTCTCCCTATCTCTAACCTTCTCCAGCCCTATAATCCTCAGATCTTTGCACTCCTTTAATCTGACCTCTTACACATTGCTATTTCAATTGTCCCACTATTGCTGACAGTGCTTTTAACTACCAAGCACTCCTTAAACCCTACCTCTTGACTAAATTTCTGTCCTAATGTGCCTCAGTATCAAATTCTGTTGCAAATATTTCTGTGAAGTGCTTTGGTATATTAAAGATAACATATAAATCTTACAGTTACAGACAGGATGGGGACTAATTTAAACAACCCATTTTTCCTCTCACTACCAGTCCATAACAGAAAGGTGTTTTGGATTTTTGGTGGTGTATTTTCCCCAAGCCTTGAATTTGGAACGTTTCAATTCTCTATCAATAACTTGCAGAGCAAATTTGGGGTAAAATAAAATAGGAGGATTGATTTACTTCACAAACACAAAATGCAGGAAAGGGTTTCACAACATCCATTCCTTTTTCACGGATTCGTGAAGGGCAAGTCTTGCCTCACAAATTTGATTGAATTTTTTGAGGAGGTAACTAAGTGTGTTGATGAAGGTAGGGCAGTTGATGTCATATACATGGATTTTAGTAAGGCGTTTTCAAGGAGCAGCTACTGCGAGTCTGTGATAGGTATGTCCCTGTCAGGCAAGGAGGAATTGGTAGGGCTAGGGAACCGTGGTGCACCAAAAAAGTTTCTTTGTTGGTTAAAAAGAAAAAGGAGGCTTATGTTCGGATGAGACGTGAGCACTCGGGTAGTGCACTAGAAAGCTTTAGATTGGCTAAGAGGGAATTGAAGAGCGAGCTTAGAAGGGCTAAAAGGGGACATGAGAAGACTTTGGCGGATAGGGTTAAAGAGAATCCTAAGGCGTTCTATAGGTATGTCAAGAACAGAAGGTTGGTTAGGGCAAGTTTAGGGCCAGTTATAGATGGCAGAGGGAAGTTATGTGTGGAACCGGAGGAGATTGGTGAAGCATTGAACCAATATTTCTCTTCGGTGTTCACGCAAGGGGACATGAATATAGCTGAGGAGGACACTGGGTTGCAAGGGAGTAGAATAGACAGTATTACAGTTGATAAGGAGGATGTGCAGGATATTCTGGAGGGTCTGAAAATAGATAAATCCCCTGGTCCGGATGGGATTTATCCAAGGATTCTCTGGGAGGCAAGAGAAGTGATTGCAGAGCCTCTGGCTCTGATCTTCAGGTCGTCGTTGGCCTCTAGAACATAGAACATAGAACATAGAACATAGAACATTACAGCGCAGAACAGGCCCTTCGGCCCACGATGTTGCACCGACCAGTTAAAAAAAAACTGTGACCCTCCAACCTAAACCAATTTCTTTTCGTCCATGAACCTATCTACGGATCTCTTAAACGCCCCCAAACTAGGCGCATTTACTACTGATGCTGGCAGGGCATTCCAATCCCTCACCACCCTCTGGGTAAAGAACCTACCCCTGACATCGGTTCTATAACTACCCCCCCTCAATTTAAAGCCATGCCCCCTCGTGCTGGATTTCTCCATCAGAGGAAAAAGGCTATCACTATCCACCCTATCTAAACCTCTAATCATCTTATATGTTTCAATAAGATCCCCTCTTAGCCGCCGCCTTTCCAGCGAAAACAATCCCAAATCCCTCAGCCTCTCCTCATAGGATCTCCCCTCCATACCAGGCAACATCCTGGTAAACCTCCTCTGCACCCTCTCCAAAGCCTCCACATCCTTCCTGTAATGTGGGGACCAGAACTGCACACAGTACTCCAAGTGCGGCCGCACCAGAGTTGTGTACAGTTGCAACATAACGCTACGACTCCTAAATTCAATCCCCCTACCAATAAACGCCAAGACACCATATGCCTTCTTAACAACCTTATCTACTTGATTCCCAACTTTCAGGGATCTATGCACACATACACCTAGATCCCTCTGCTCCTCCACACTATTCAAAGTCCTCCCGTTAGCCCTATACTCAACACATCTGTTATTCCTACCAAAGTGAATTACCTCACACTTCTCCGCATTAAACTCCATCCGCCACCTCTCGGCCCAACTTTGCAACCTGTCTAAGTCTTCCTGCAAACTACGACACCCTTCCTCACTGTCTACCACACCACCGACTTTGGTGTCATCAGCAAATTTGCTAATCCACCCAACTATACCCTCATCCAGATCATTAATAAATATTACAAACAGCAGTGGCCCCAAAACAGATCCCTGAGGTACACCACTTGTAACCGCACTCCATGATGAATATTTACTATCAACCACCACCCTCTGTTTCCTATCCGCTAGCCAATTCCTGATCCAATTTCCTAGATCACCCCCAATCCCATACATCTGGATTTTCTGCAGAAGCCTACCATGGTGAACCTTATCAAACGCCTTACTAAAATCCATATATACCACGTCCACTGCCTTGCCCCCATCCACCTCCTTGGTCACTTTCTCAAAAAACTCAATAAGGTTAGTAAGGCACGACCTACCTGCCACAAAACCATGCTGACTATCACCTATCAATTCATTACTCTCCAAATAACTATAAATCCTATCCCTTATAATTTTTTCCAACATCTTGCCGACAACAGAAGTGAGACTCACCGGTCTATAATTCCCGGGGAAGTCTCTGTTCCCCTTCTTAAACAATGGGACAACATTCGCTAACCTCCAATCTTCTGGTACTATACCAGAGGCCAACGACGACCTGAAGATCAGAGCCAGAGGCTCTGCAATCACTTCTCTTGCCTCCCAGAGAATCCTTGGATAAATCCCATCCGGACCAGGGGATTTATCTATTTTCAGACCCTCCAGAATATCCTGCACATCCTCCTTATCAACTGTAATACTGTCTATTCTACTCCCCTGCAACCCAGTGTCCTCCTCAGCTATATTCATGTCCCCTTGCGTGAACACCGAAGAGAAATATTGGTTCAATGCTTCACCAATCTCCTCCGGTTCCACACATAACTTCCCTCTGCCATCTATAACTGGCCCTAAACTTGCCCTAACCAACCTTCTGTTCTTGACATACCTATAGAACGCCTTAGGATTCTCTTTAACCCTATCCGCCAAAGTCTTCTCATGTCCCCTTTTAGCCCTTCTAAGCTCGCTCTTCAACTCCCTCTTAGCCAATCTAAAGCTTTCTAGTGCACTACCCGAGTGCTCACGTCTCATCCGAACATAAGCCTCCTTTTTCTTTTTAACCAACAAAGAAACTTTTTTGGTGCACCACGGTTCCCTAGCCCTACCAATTCCTCCTTGCCTGACAGGGACATACCTATCACAGACTCGCAGTAGCTGCTCCTTGAAAAAACTCCACATGTCGGACGTTCCCAGTCCCTGTAATCTCCTAGTCCAACCTATGTTTCCTAATTCTCTCCTAATAGCCTCATAATTACCCTTCCCCCAGCTAAAACCACTGGCCCGAGGTTCATGCCTATCCCTTTCCATCACTAAGGTGAACGTAACCGAATTGTGGTCACTATCACCAAAATGCACACCAACTTCCAAGTCTAGCACCTGGTCTGGCTCATTTCCCAGCACCAGATCCAATATAGCCTCACCTCTAGTTGGCCTGTCTACATACTGAGTCAAAAAACCTTCCTGCACGCTTTGAACAAAAACTGACCCCTCTAACGAGCTAGAGCTATAACAATTCCAGTCAATATTAGTCAAGTTAAAATCCCCCATAACAATTGCCCTATTACTTTCACTCCTAAGCAGGATTGACTCCGCAATCCTTTCCTCAACCTCTCTAGAACTTTTAGGAGGTCTATAAAAGACTCCCAACAGGGTGACCTCTCCTCTCCTATTTCTAATCTCCGCCCATACTACCTCAACAGATAAGTCCTCATCAAACCTCCTCTCTGACACTGTGATACAATCTCTGACCAATAATGCTACCCCTCCCCCTCTTCTACCTCCTTCCCTACTTCGACTAAAACATTTGAACCCCGGGACCTGCAGCATCCATTCCTGCCCCTGCTCTATCCATGTCTCTGAAATAGCCACAACATCGAAGTCCCAGGTACTGATCCACGCTGCAAGTTCACCCACTTTATTGCGAATACTCCTGGCATTGAAGTATACACATTTCAAACCCTGCTCCACCCCACCTCTGCAATGTGGATATAGTATAGCCTCTGGTATAGTACCAGAAGATTGGAGGTTAGCGAATGTTGTCCCATTGTTTAAGAAGGGGAACAGAGACTTCCCCGGGAATTATAGACCGGTGAGTCTCACTTCTGTTGTCGGCAAGATGTTGGAAAAAATTATAAGGGATAGGATTTATAGTTATTTGGAGAGTAATGAATTGATAGGTGATAGTCAGCATGGTTTTGTGGCAGGTAGGTCGTGCCTTACTAACCTTATTGAGTTTTTTGAGAAAGTGACCAAGGAGGTGGATGGGGGCAAGGCAGTGGACGTGGTATATATGGATTTTAGTAAGGCGTTTGATAAGGTTCACCATGGTAGGCTTCTGCAGAAAATGCAGATGTATGGGATTGGGGGTGATCTAGGAAATTGGATCAGGAATTGGCTAGCGGATAGGAAACAGAGGGTGGTGGTTGATAGTAAATATTCATCATGGAGTGCGGTTACAAGTGGTGTACCTCAGGGATCTGTTTTGGGGCCACTGCTGTTTGTAATATTTATTAATGATCTGGATGAGGGTATAGTTGGGTGGATTAGCAAATTTGCTGATGACACCAAAGTCGGTGGTGTGGTAGACAGTGAGGAAGGGTGTCGTAGTTTGCAGGAAGACTTAGACAGGTTGCAAAGTTGGGCCGAGAGGTGGCGGATGGAGTTTAATGCGGAGAAGTGTGAGGTAATTCACTTTGGTAGGAATAACAGATGTGTTGAGTATAGGGCTAACGGGAGGACTTTGAATAGTGTGGAGGAGCAGAGGGATCTAGGTGTATGTGTTCATAGATCCCTGAAAGTTGGGAATCAAGTAGATAAGGTTGTTAAGAAGGCATATGGTGTCTTGGCGTTTATTGGTAGGGGGATTGAATTTAGGAGTCGTAGCGTTATGTTGCAACTGTACACAACTCTGGTGCGGCCGCACTTGGAGTACTGTGTGCAGTTCTGGTCCCCACATTACAGGAAGGATGTGGAGGCTTTGGAGAGGGTGCAGAGGAGGTTTACCAGGATGTTGCCTGGTATGGAGGGGAGATCCTATGAGGAGAGGCTGAGGGATTTGGGATTGTTTTCGCTGGAAAGGCGGCGGCTAAGAGGGGATCTTATTGAAACATATAAGATGATTAGAGGTTTAGATAGGGTGGATAGTGATAGCCTTTTTCCTCTGATGGAGAAATCCAGCACGAGGGGGCATGGCTTTAAATTGAGGGGGGGTAGTTATAGAACCGATGTCAGGGGTAGGTTCTTTACCCAGAGGGTGGTGAGGGATTGGAATGCCCTGCCAGCATCAGTAGTAAATGCGCCTAGTTTGGGGGCGTTTAAGAGATCCGTAGATAGGTTCATGGACGAAAAGAAATTGGTTTAGGTTGGAGGGTCACAGTTTTTTTTTTTTTTAACTGGTCGGTGCAACATCGTGGGCCGAAGGGCCTGTTCTGCGCTGTAATGTTCTATGTTCTATGTTCTATGTTTGATAAGGTCCCCCATGGTCGGCTTATGATGAAAGTAAGGAGGTGTGGGATAGAGGGAAAGTTGGCCGATTGGATAGGTAACTGGCTATCTGATCGAAGACAGAGGGTGGTGGTGGATGGAAAATTTTTGGACTGGAGGCAGGTTGCAAGCAGAGTGCCACAGGGATCAGTGCTTGATCCTCTGCTCTTTGTGATTTTTATTAATGACTTAGAGGAGGGGGCTGAAGGGTGGATCAGTAAATTTGCTGATGACACCAAGATTGGTGGAGTAGTGGATGAGGTGGAGGGCTGTTGTAGGCTGCAAAGAGACATAGATAGGATGCAAAGCTGGGCTGAAAAATGGCAAATGGAGTTTAACCCTGATAAATGTGAGGTGATTCATTTTGATAGGACAAATTTAAATGTGGATTACAGGGTCAAAGGTAGGGTTCTGAAGACTGTGGAGGAACAGAGAGATCTTGGGGTCCATATCCACAGATCTCTAAAGGTTGCCACTCAAGTGGATAGAGCTGTGAAGAAGGCCTATAGTGTGTTAGCTTTTATTAACAGGGGGTTGGAGTTTAAGAGCCGTGGGGTTATGCTGCAACTGTACAGGACCTTGGTGAGACCACATTTGGAATATTGTGTGCAGTTCTGGTCACCTCACTATAAGAAGGATGTGGAAGCGCTGGAAAGAGTGCAGAGGAGATTTACCAGGATGCTGCCTGGTTTGGAGGGTAGGTCTTATGAGGAAAGGTTGAGGGAGCTAGGGCTGTTCTCTCTGGAGCGGAGGAGGCTGAGGGGAGACTTAATAGAGGTTTATAAAATGATGAAGGGGATAGATAGAGTGAACGTTCAAAGACTATTTCCTCGGGTGGATGGAGCTATTACAAGGGGGCATAACTATAGGGTTCATGGTGGGAGATATAGGAAGGATATCAGAGGTAGGTTCTTTACGCAGAGAGTGGTTGGGGTGTGGAATGGACTGCCTGCAGTGATAGTGGAGTCAGACACTTTAGGAACATTTAAACGGTTATTGGATAGGCACATGGAGCACACCAGGATAATAGGGAGTGGGATAGCTTGATCTTGGTTTCAGATAAAGCTCGGCACAACATCGTGGGCCGAAGGGCCTGTTCTGTGCTGTACTGTTCTATGTAATACCTTTAATTAGTCCATACATATAAATATATCTTCTATTCATTTTAGAAATTAAACAAAGAAATTTAGATGCACAGTTACAGAGTGCCCCTTTGATACTAAACATATGTTAGATCCATTCCTTTAAAGCACCCAACTGTTGAAATCACAAGGCCATAAAGGAGACTTAATTGCCTCACCAGACACCTTATCAGAAACAACTGATACAAGAGTGAGTTTTAATGAAGCTGCCTTCACAGTTTCTAACCAAAACAGAGTCAGAAAGATATTAATGTCTTAGCCAATGAAAGAGTTATGGTAGGGGACTTAGTGGGAACTGACAAGGATTAATGGTAACACAATGATACCCCTTTTAATTGTAGATAGTGATAAAAAGCTCAGTCATTGAATTGATAAGCAATATATACATGTATTTCATTATGTTGGCAATAAACAAAACTTATCAGGGCTATAATTGGGAAATATCCTGAAGGCAAGATGAGTTGACCACATCTCTTAAAGATTCAGTTAGCTTCACTGACAAGGCCATAAAATACTAATGCCTTTTGTAGGCCCCCTTTATCAATTAAAGGATGCCCATATGAGACTGTTTTAGTGAAGATGCTTTGTGAGGCTGCTATCGAAAATAGAGACATGAAGTCTAACTAAGAGACGAGAGCACAGTAAGAAGTCTCACAACACCAGGTTAAAGTCAACATCCAACATCTCCACATCAGAGACTAGAGGACAGGCTTAGGGATGATATATTGGGGTATCCCACGAGGTACCGTGATTTCATGCATCAGGGTGGTTCAGTATTTTTTATTGGATCAATACGTAAAGTATGTCATTTGTAACACTTTTGATTGGATTGTGTCCAACTGACAGTGAGCTGCAGAATTGTATAAACCAGGATGATTTTCTTTGTCCGGTGGAGTGGTGTCACTGATGCATTGTGTCAAGACTCCTCCCCTTGCTAGCAAGTAAAATAAAGACAATCTGCCGGTTAAGTATCTTGTGTTAATGTGTGTTTGTGTTAAAGTCAAACTTGGAAGTTGAGATTTCGACATAGTTCACAGTGTAGATGAGGGCCAGACAATTGTACTTGTACGTTATGTCACATCGGCGAGGTTTACAACAGGTTCACCCAGACATAAACCTATCGTGGGGATCCCCCTGTAAGTATAGCCCCCAGGGGAGAGGGTCATGGCCAGGCAATGCCCGAGCACTGCCCCCGGTACAGGTTGGCACTCCTCTATGGGAAGCCTCACATGCAGTGACTCATTTATTTGTGATGGTGGGGGGGGGGGGGGGGGGGGGGGTGTGTGTGGATGTTGGAGCGGTGGGGATGCCATCAATGACTTTTTGGGGGGGAGGGGGCGTCCAATGCTGGAGATGGTTGTTTGGGATGGGGGAAAGGATCTAATACTGGCAATGACTGTTTCAGGGCCGGGGGTGAGGGGGGGAGTGAGGGTCATAGGAATCTGTTGAGGGGTACTGATGATGTCTGTTTGGTGGTTGGGAACCCCTGAGATCTCAGTGGTGGGTTGAGGGAGAGCTTCTTAGTCTGATCCAGGTACCCTTCCCACCTCAGTGCAGTTGGTTTTGCCAACATGTTTAGGCCCTGCCCTGCAACATGACAGTGTGAAACACCCTCCTCCTGCATCCCACCCCCCCCCCCCCCCCCTTTTCACAACCACATAGATTTCAAAGCACTTTACATAGGTACAGTTATAATGTAGGAAACATTGCAGCTAATTTGCGCTCAAGAAAACTCCGACAAACAGTAATGTGATAACAACATGATAACCTGTTTTTGTGATATTGATTGAGAATAAATATTGACCAGGACTGGGAGATAACTCTGCTGCCCTTCTTTGAAATAATGCTATGACATTTTTATATCAGCTCAACAGCAAACGCGACCTCAAGGCAGCATCTCCTATCACTAACCTTCACAATTTTGTGTACCTCAATCATGTCACCCCTCAGCCTTCTCTGTTCAAGGAAAACAACCCCAACTTCTCAAATTTCTCCTCGTAGTTATAATTCTCCAGCCCTGGCAACATTCTGTTAAATCTTTTCTGCACTCTCGCCAGAGCCGTTCCGCCCTTCATGTAATGTGACCAGAACTGCATACAGTACTCCAGTTGTGGTCTTACCAGTGTCTCATGCAATTCCAGTATTATATCCCTACTTTTGTATTCTATACCTCTGCCAATGTAGGAGACCATTCCTTATGCCTGCTTTACAACCTTATCTACCTGTTCAGCTACCTTTAGGGACCTGTGCACTTGCAAGCCAAGATCTATCACTTCATCTACTCCTCTCAGTATATTACCATTTATTGTGTATTCCCTAGAACTGTTTGACCCCCCAAATGCATTATCTTACACTTATCAGAGTTGAATTCCACCGACCACTTTCCTGCCCACTCCACCAACCTGTTTGTATCACTTTGGACCTTACAATTATCCTCTGCACTGTCCACTAATTGGCCAATTTTTATGTCATCTGCAAATTTCACAATCGTGCCCCCCACGTTCAAATCCAAATCGTTATACATAAAACAAACAGGGGTCCCAATACCTGAGCCCTGTGGAACACCAATTGAAACAGATTTCCATTTGCAAGGGCAGCCATTGACCATTGCCCATTGTTTCCTGTTACCAAGCCAACTTTGAATCCAATTCACCACATTACCCTGTAGCCCATGGGCTTTTACTTTTTTTGACCAGTCTACCATGTGGGACCTTGTTAAATGCCTTACTAAAATCCATGTAGACAACATCCACTGCACTACCCTCATTGATCCACCCAGTCACTTCTTCAAAGATACCAACAAACTGCAGCTGCGCATAATTCAATGGAAGCTATCCTTGTAACTAGGAGTTTTATGGTCCTTGACTCTTTTCTGGGTCTGCTTTAATCAAGACCTGTAGTTTTCTCAGAGTTTTCCATGAGTGACTGAGTATAGCGTATGTGATTATTAACCCTTTCAAGGAACAAAGGGACCATCATAGAAATCATAGAAACCCTACAGTGCAGAAGGAGGCCATTCGGCCCATCGAGTCTGCACCGACCACAATCCCACCCAGGCCTTACCCCCACATATTTTACCCGCTAATCCCTCTAACCTACGCATCCCAGGACTCTAAGGGGCAATTTTTTAACCTGCAGTTATGGTGTACATGTACATAGATTCTTGAAGGTGGCAGCACAAGTAGACAGGGTGATGAAGAAGACATATGGAATGCTTGCCTTCATTTGCCAGGGCATAAAATATAGGAGCAGAGAGGTCTTGGTACAACTTTATAAAACATTTGTTCAGCCACAGATGGAATATTGTGCGCAGTTCTGGTCACCACGCTATGAGAATGACGTGATTGCACTGGAGAGGGTACAGAGGAGATTCACAAGGATGTTGCCTGGGATGGAAAGTTTCAGTTATGAGGAGACTTGGTTTGTTTTTCGGGGGGGGGGGGGATTTGATAGAGGTATACAAAATTGAGTGGCAGAAAGAGTAGATTATGAGAATTTTTTCCCCATGGCAGTGGTGTCTAAAACCAGAGGGGCATAGGTTTAAGGTGAGGAGTAAATTGTTTAGAATTTGATTTGATTTAATAACATAGTGAAAAGTATTGTTTCTTGCACGCTATACAGACAAAACATACCATTCATAGAGAAGGAAGCAAGAGAGTGCAGAATGTAGTGTTACAGTCATAACTAGGGTGTAGAGAAAGATCAATGTAATTCAAAAGTCTGACAGCAGCAGGGAAGAAGCTGTTCTTGAGTCGGTTGGTGTGTGACCTCAGACTTTTGTATCTTTTCCCCGACGGAAGAAGGTGAAAGAGAGAATGTCCGGGGTGCGTGGGGTCCTTAATTATGCTGGCTGCTTTGCCGAGGCAGCGGGAAGTGTAGACAGAGTCAATGGATGGGAGGGGATCTGAGAAAAAGATTTTTAACCCAAAGGGTGGTGGAAAAATGGAACATGCTGCCTGAGGGTGGTGGAGACAGGTCCTCTCATAACATTAAAGAAGCATCTGGAGGAGCACTTAAATCGCTAAGGCATTGTAGGCTATGGACCAAGTGCTGATAAATGGGATTAGTATAGATTGGTATTTGATGATCGGCATAGACATGGACCGAAGTGCCTGTTTCTGTATTGTATGATTTTATAACATCAACAATGAAACCCACTGACATTAATGTAACGTTGAAGAATTGTCACTTTAAAAATATATTTTTTTAAAACGCGAAACAGGCGGAAATGAGTACAAGTTTCAGGTGTTTAAATCTCTCTTTGAATCCATGAGTTTAGTTCGGATTTCTACCTGGATAGGATGGGTTTCTTAATTTCCTGTGCTTAGACCATCAACTCGCTCCCTTTGGGCTTGGGTGTGTGTTTCTCCCTAGCTCTTCACTGACTCGCCTTTTCCAGCGACAACTTGAAGTTGGCGCCTCCACGTTCGGACGAACGCTACTGGCTTGCGCCGTTGCAGGCGTCCCGACGCATGACGTTGCTCCGGCTTGCGCGTGTGAGGAAGGTGCGCTCGGAGCGGTCGGTAGCAGCTTCGCCATGTCGCTGACAGCTCGCTGGATCTGCTGCTCCAGGGCTCTGGCTTTGCCAGGCCCTGTCGCCAGAGGCTACACCCGTTGGAGGCGCGTCAGTAAGAGAGACTTTCGCTTTGTTTACCGCTTTTTAATGGACCCGCGGGGGGAATTTTATATAAAAATACGTAAGCTTGATACGCACTTGACGTTTAATTTGAAAAAGGTTCGACGTTTTAAAAATTAAATCAAATACCGCTTGTTGTCTGGCTGAAATGTGATGTTTTAATTGTGACAGGAAGTAAATGAGATACCTAAAGGAAGTAAGTATTATTGACAAGGCTTTTAAGTGTTAATCTGCGTTTATATGGCCTTGTATTTAGCAAAATGTGCTCATATGCTTCACCGAATCATGGTTATAGAACAAACAAGTAATTCGGCCTATACTGGCTCTTGGTGGTGTGTGTCAGCCATGACTCAGGTGGTAGCATATTGTTATATTTGCCTCTGAATCGCAAGGTTCATGTCCCTTTCTGGATTTTAGCGCAAAAATCAGCACCTGTCTTTCAACTGAGACGCTAAACCGAGGCCCTATGAGTCTGATATTGTGAACGTAAAATATCCTATGTTTTCATTTCTCTCTACTTCACCCAAGCTGCTTCCTTCAGTCATGTCAATCTCACTTCTGTAGGAACCATCCACAAATATGTCACAGTCCTCTGGAAACTATTTTAATTCCCCTCTTCCAGGTTTCTCAGAGATAAGATATAATTTACTATCTATTGAATGTGGATACCTCAATCGTTTGTTTTGATACTTAGAAGCCAATCTGCTGGGTACTTCCTTTTGCCACAAGGGTGAAGACCACAATAGATTTTCTACTAGTTTCAACTTCGATAATCTTCCAGCTTTTCCCTCATGAAATCCGAACTGAGATTAGGCCCCACCTGCATTCCAGGCAGCAAATAATGAAGTTAACTTTTTCTCTGCTTACATTGTGGGCCCACTAACTGTCACTTACTTTAGTCATCTTCTCCCAGTGAGCTACAAACACACATCAGGTCCAAGCTGCAATTAACCCTGTTAGGTAAATTGAACAGTAAGAAGTCTCACAACACCAGGTTAAAGTCCAACAGGTTTATTTGGTAGCAAATACCATAAGCTTTCGGAGCGATGCCCCTTCGTCAGATGGAGTAGTTATCTGTTCTCCAACAGTACACAGACACAGAAATCAAGTTACAGAATACTAATTAGAATGCAAATCTCTACAGCCAGCCGGGTCTTAAAAGGTACAGATAATATGGGTGGAGGGAACATTAAACACAGGTTAAAGAGATGTGTATTGTCTCCAGGCAGAACAGCTAGTGATATTATGCAAGATCAGGGGGAAAGCTGTGGCGAGCTGTGGGGGTTACTGATAATGTGACATAAATCCAACATCCCGGTTTAGGCCATCCTCATGTGTGCGGAACTTGGCTATCAGTTTCTGCTCAGCGACTCTGCGCTGTCGTGTGTTGTGAAGGCCGCCTTGGAGAACGCTTACCTGAAGATCCAAGGCTGAATGCCCGTGACTGCTGAAGTGCTCCCCCACAGGAAGAGAACAGTCTTGCCTGGTGATTGTCGAGCGGTGTTCATTCATCCGTTGTCGTAGCATCTGCATGGTTTCCCCAATGTACCATGCCTTGGGACATCCTTTCCTGCAGCGTATCAGGTAGACAACGTTGGCCGAGTTGCAAGAGTATGTACCATGTACCTGGTAGATGGTGTTCTCACGTGAGATGATGGCATCTGTGTCGATGATCCGGCACGTCTTGCAGAGGTTGCTGTGGCAGGGTTGTGTGGTGTCATGTTCTCCTGAAGGTTGGGTAGTTTGCTGCGGACAATGGTCTGTTTGAGGTTGTGTGGTTGTTTGAAGGCAAGAAGTGGGGGTGTGGGGATGGCCTTGGCGAGATGTTCGTCTTCATCAATGACATGTTGAAGGCTCCGGAGGAGATGCCGTAGCTTCTCCGCTCCGGGGAAGTACTGGACGACGAAGGGTACTCTGTCCACCGTGTCCCGTGTTTGTCTTCTGAGGAGGTCGGTGCGGTTTTTTGCTGTGGCGCGTCGGAACTGTTATGTCGAGGGCATCTTGAAACCCATTGTACAAAGAACCCCCAGCTTTTGTCACGACACTACGGACTTCCTACAGAAACTCAACACACATGGAGCAGTTGAACCAGGAGCACTCCTCGTCACAATGGATGTCTCGGCACTCTACACCAGCATCCCCTACGATGATGGCATTGCTGCAACGGCCTCAGTACTCAATGCCGTCAACTGCCAGTTTCCAGATGCAATCTTACAACTCATCCGCTTCATCCTGGACCACAATATCTTCACTTTCAACAACCAGTTCTTCATCCAGACACACAGAACAGCCATGGGGACAAAATTCGCACCTCAATATGCCAACATCTTCATGCACAGGTTCGAACAAGACTTCTTCACCGCACAGGACCTTCAACCGATGCTATACACTAGATACATCGATGACATTTTCTTCCTTTGGAGTCATGGTGAGCAATCACTGAAACAACTATATGATGACATCAACAAGTTCCATCCCACCATCAGACTCACCATGGACTACTCTCCGGAATCGGTTGCATTCTTGGACACACGCATCTCCATTAAGGACGGTCGCCTCAGCACCTCACTGTACCGCAAGACCACGGATAACCTCATGATGCTCCACTTCTCCAGCTTCCACCCTAAACACGTAAAAGAAGCCATCCCCTACGGACAAGCCCTCCGAATACACAGGATCTGCTCGGATTAGGAGGATCGCAACAGACACCTCCAGACGCTGAAAGATGCCCTCATAAGAACAGGATATGGTGCTCGACTCATCGATCAACAGTTCCGACGCGCCACAGCGAAAAACCGCACCGACCTCCTCAGAAGACAAACACGGGACACGGTGGACAGAGTACCCTTCGTCGTCCAGTACTTCCCCGGAGCGGAGAAGCTACGGCATCTCCTCCGGAGCCTTCAACATGTCATTGATGAAGACGAACATCTCGCCAAGGCCATCCCCACACCCCCACTTTTTGCCTTCAAACAACCACACAACCTCAAACAGACCATTGTCCGCAGCAAACTACCCAGCCTTCAGGAGAACAGTGACCACGACACCACACAACCCTGCCACAGCAACCTCTGCAAGACGTGCCAGATCATCAACACAGATGCCATCATCTCACGTGAGAACACCATCTACCAGGTACACGGTACATACTCTTGCAACTCGGCCAACGTTGTCTACCTGATACGCTGCAGGAAAGGATGTCCCAAGGCATGGTACATTGGGGAAACCATGCAGACGCTACGACAACGGATGAATGAACACCGCTCGACAATCACCAGGCAAGACTGTTCTCTTCCTGTGGGGGAGCACTTCAGCAGTCACGGGCATTCAGCCTTGGATCTTCAGGTAAGCGTTCTCCAAGGCGGCCTTCACAATACACGACAGCGCAGAGTCGCTGAGCAGAAACTGATAGCCAAGTTCCACACACATGAGGATGGCCTAAACCGGGATGTTGGATTTATGTCACATTATCAGTAACCCCCACAGCTTGCCACAGCTTTCCCCCTGATCTTGCATAATATCACTAGCTGTTCTGTCTGGAGACAATACACATCTCTTTAACCTGTGTTTAATGTTCCCTCCACCCATATTATCTGTACCTTTTAAGACCCGGCTGGCTGTAGAGATTTGCATTCTAATTAGTATTCTGTAACTTGATTTCTGTGTCTGTGTACTGTTGGAGAACAGATAACTACTCCATCTGACGAAGGGGCATCGCTCCGAAAGCTTATGGTATTTGCTACCAAATAAACCTGTTGGACTTTAACCTGGTGTTGTGAGACTTCTTACTGTGCTTACCCCAGTCCAACGCCGGCATCTCCACATCAGGTAAATTGAAACCAGAGAACCTACCTAAACTCACCGATCGCCATGATATTTAGCATGCTTAGGAATGCTTCATACAGGCCCTTTAGGTTAATTATCCTTCATTTGACTGAATTTCACTGAATAGTGGGGTGAGGGATGTTGTGATAAGTTAAAAGGAGAGGGCAAAGCAAGAGATCAGGGGAGCAGAGTAACAATGATCAGAACATAGCAGGAAGGGATATAGTGTACAAGACCATGCCAACAGATACATCTAGAGGTTGTAAAAATAGTAAAAATACAACTAAAGACTCTGTATTGGAATACATATAGCATTTGTAATAAAATAGATAAATTGTCAGTTCAAATAATTACAGTAACATGGCTGCAAGATGATAAAGGCTTGAACCTGAATACTCAAGGGTTCCTAATGTTTTGGAAGGGCAGAAAGTTAGGAAAAAGTGGAGAGAGTAGTACTAAAATTAGTACAATAAAGAAAGATTACAAAGAAAATTACAGCACAGGAACAGGCCTTTCGGCCCTCCAAGCCTGCACGGCCATGCTGCCGACTGAACTAAAAACTCCCTACCCTTCCAGGGACCATATCCCTCTATTCCCATCCTATTCATGTATTTGTCAAAATGCCCCTTAAAAGTCACTATCATATCTGTTTCCACTACCTCCCCCGGCAGCGAGTTCCAGGCACACACCACCTCTGTGTAAAAAAAAAAACTTGCTTCGTACATCTCCTTTAAATCTTACCCCTTGCACCTTCAACCTATACCCCCTAGTAATTGACTCTTCCACCCTGTGAAAAACCTTCTGACTATCCACTCTGTCCATGCCCCTCATAATCTTGTAGACGTCTATCAGGTTGCCCCATATCCTCCGTCATTCCAGTGAGAACAAACCAAATTTCGCCAACCTCTCCTCACAGCTAATGCCCTCCATACCAGGCAACATCCTGGTAAACCAAAAGAGAAAATGCTGGAAAATCTCAGCAGGTCTGGCAGCATCTGTAAGGAGAGAAAAGAGCTGACATTTCGAGTCCAGACGACCGTTTGTCAAAGCTGAAAAGGCGTAGAACGTGGGAGATATTTATATTGCAAATGGAGTGAAAGATGAGTCATAGCCACAGAAACTATGGAAACCAGCTAATAGCTGTCCACAGAGAGAATAAAGGGTGTGAACGGCCAAATGACAGAGAGCTAAAATGAAGATGGGGATTAGGTGGGGGGAGGGAGGGGTGAATGGATGGGACAAAGGTAAGATTTAGAAAAGGTGAAGCAAAGGGGGAGAAGGTATTCTCACCACACCCTGAAAGCCACACTCAAGTTCCATGCGCTGCCACATGAAGACACTCGACATCTCTCTCCAGCAACACCATCATCTTCATTTAGCTTCTCTGTCGTAGACAGCTATTAGCTGGTTTCCATGGTTTCTGTGGCTATGACTCATCTTTCACATACTCACCCTGCAGTATAAATATCACCCACTTTCTATGCCTTTTAGCTTTGACTAAGGGTCGTCTGGACTCAAAACTCTTTTCTCTCCTTACAGATGCTGCCAGACCTGCTGAGATTTTCTCGCATTTTCTCTTTCGGTTTCAGATTCCAGCATCCACAGTAATTTGCTTTTAACATCCTGGTAACTCTTTTCTGTCCCCTCTCCAAAGCCTCCACATCCTTCTGGTAGTGTGGCGACCAGAATTGAACACTATATTCCAAGTGCGGCCTAACTAAGCTTCTATAAAGCTGCAACATGACTTGCTAATTTTTTAACTCAATGCTCCGGCCGATGAAGGCAAGCATGCCACGTGCCTTCTTGACTACCTTCTCCACCTGCGTTGCCACTTTCAGTGACCTGTGTATCTGTACACCCAGATCCCTCTGCCTATCAGTACTCTTAAGGGTTCTGCCATTTGCTGTATATTTCCCATCTGTATTATACCTTCCAAAATGCATTACCTCACATTTATCCGGATTAAACTCCATCTGCCATCTCTCCGCCCAAGTCTCCAACCGATCTACATCCTGCTGTATTCTCTGATGGTCCTTATCGCTATCCACAATTCCACCAACCTTTTAGTCATCGACAAACTTACTAATCGAACCAGTTACATTTTCCTCCAAATCATTTATACATATTACAAACAGCAAAGGTCCCAGCACTGATCCCTGTAGAACGTCTCTTGTCACAGCCCTCATTCAGAAACGCACCCTTCCACTGCTACCCTCTGTCTTCTATGATCGAGCCAGTTCTGTATCCATCTTGCCAGCTCACCTCTGATCCTGTGCGATTTCACCTTCTGTACCGGTCTGCCATTAGCTCAGATCTAAAGAACCAGAATCAATTTGGATAGAGATGGAAAGGAATAAATGTAAAAAGCCACCGTGGGAATAGTTTATAGGCCTCCTAACAACCACACTGTAGGACAGCAGGGCTGGCACAGTGGCCCAGTGGTTAGCACTACTGCCTCACAGCACCAGGGACCCAGTTTCAATTCCAGCCTTCGGTGACTTCTCCCTGTGTCTGCATGGATTTCCTCTGGGTGTCTCCCACACTCCAAAGATGTGCAGATTAGGTTGATTGGCTATGCTAAATTGACCCTCAGTGTCCGGGAAATCAGCGGGGTAAATGTGGGGTTACGGGGATAGGGCCTGTGTGGGATTGTTGTCGGTACTGGTTTGATGGGCCGAATGGCCTCCTCCTGCACGGTAGGGATTCTGTGATATACAGGAAGAAATAATGTGGATTGTAAAAAATGACTAATGATAATTGATTTTTAATCTACCTATCGACTGGATGAATCAGATTGGTAAGGGTAACCTGGAAGATGAGTTCATAGAGACTTTGGGACAGTTTCTTAGAGCAGCAACTTCTAGATCCAACCAGAGAGCAGGCTATTCTAGGTCTGGTAATGTGCAATAAATCAGGATTAATTAATGACCTCTTAGTGAAGGCATCCTTGGGTAGCACTGATTATAACAATTTGAATTCTGCATTCAGTTTGAGGGAGAGGGTAGTTGGTCCAAGACTAGTGTTTTGAATTAAATAAGGGTGTAAAGACAAAGCTGGCTAAAGTGAACTGAAAATGAGTTTAAGGGATAGATCAGAATAGATGGAGTGACAGACATTTAATGAGTTATTTCATAACACTCAGCAAAGATACATTCCAGTCACAGAGAAAGATCTGTGGCTAACTAAGGAAGTCAAAGATAAAATCAAATTGGAAGAAAATGTGTACAATTCTGCAAAGGTAAATGAGAAGATTGAACAGAATATAAATAACATCAAAGGATGACAAAAAATAAGCACGGAGAAAGTAAACTGAGAGAAACCTAGCTAGAAGTATAAGACAGATAGTAAGAGTTGCTAAGGCATTTAGAAAGGAGAAGACTAAATGAATATTAGTCCTCTAGAGAGTGAGTCTGGGATATTATTAATGGAAAATAAAGGAATAGTGAATGAATTCTTAAACAGGGGTGTGATACTTGCCAATCCTCTGGTATCTCTCCTGTATCTGGGAAAGACTGGAAGAATATGGCAAACCTTCCCATTATCTCCATCTCCTGATTAGTTTACTTGAATGTTTTAACCCTCATAGGAGGATTGAAGAGAATACTACATTTGATGCAATCAGCATAGATTGTAGGAAAGATCCCATATTAGAACATAGAACATTACAGTGCAGTACAGGCCCTTCGGCCCTCGATGTTGCGCCGACCAATGGAACCAATCTAAAGCCCCTCTAATCTACACTATTCCAATATCATCCATATGTTTATCCAATAACCATTTGAATGCTCTTAATGTTGACGAGTCCACTACTGCTGCAGGCAGGGCATTCCACGCCCTTACTACTCTCTGAGTAAAGAACCTACCTCTAACATCTGTCCTATATCTCTCACCCCTCAATTTAAAGCTATGTCCCCAGAAATGTTATCCATATGGATTTTGTGAAAGTGACAACTACCAAAAGTCTGGTTAACAAAAGTGAGGCTTATAGAATAGGAGGTTCAGTATCAGCTTGGATTTTAAAAATTAGGTTAAGGACAGAGAACACCAAGTCATGGTAAATGGGTGTTTTTCAGACTAGAGGAAAGTAGAGGTTGCTGTTCCCCCAGGTTCAATGCTAGGACCAATGCTTATACATATGTAATATATGACTTGGAACACTCAGAGTAAAATTTCAAAATATACTGATGATATCAAACTTGGAAGTGTGGCAAACAGTGCAGATGATACCAATCAACTGCAACAAGACCAGTAGGCCAACAAATAAGTGGCAGAGGGAATTTAGTACAAAGAAAGGTGAAATTATGCATTTTGGCAGGAAGGATAGTAAATTAGTCTTTTTTCATTCTTTCACGGACGTGGGCTTCACACTCTAAGTCTGCTTTTGTTGCCCATGCCTGATTGCCCTTGAGGGCGTGGTGCTGAGTCGTCTTGTGAACTACTGCAATCAAGGATACATCCATAGTGCAGTTCAGGAGGTAGTTCCAGGATTTTGGCCCAGCAACAGTGAAGGAACTTGCACGCGGTGATGTTTCCATACATCAATTGCCCTCCTCCTTCTAGGTGTTAGGAGGTGAGTTGATGTAGTTTTAAAGAGAGTGTTGGGACAGAGGGACCTGGCAATGCATGTGCATAGTGGCAGGGCATACTCTGAGAGCAATTAGCAAGCCTGATCTATTCTGGTGAAAGGTTATTGACCTGAAACATAGCTCTGTACTGGCTACATTTTTCAAACCTCATTAGATACAGACTTGAGGTGGAAGATGACTGGAAAATTGCAAATATCACATCCTTTGTTCAGGAGGAGGTTTAAGGATAAAAGGATTTTCTCTGGAGCGTAGAAGGCTGAGGGGTTATCTTATAGAGGTCTATAAAGTAATGAGGGGCATAGATCAGTTAGATAGTCAATATCTTTTCCTAAAGATAGGGGAGTCTAAAACTAGAGGGCATAGGTTTAAGGTGAGGGGGGAGAGATACAAAAGGGTCCACAGGGGCAATTTTTTCACACTGAGGGTGGTGAGTGTCTGGAACAAGCTGCCAGAGGTGGTAGTGGTAGAGGCAGGTACAATTTGTATTTTAAAAAGCGTTTAGACAGTATAGAGGGATATGGGCCAAATGCAGGCAATTGGGACTACCTGAGGGGTTTAAAAAACAAAAAGGCGGTATGGACAAGTTGGGCCGAAGGGCCAGTTTCCATGCTGTAAATCTCTCTGACTCTATAAGCCCAGCAGCCATAGGCTAGTCAATTTAACCTAAATGATTGGGGGAAGCTTTTTGAAATGATAATTTGAATCAAAATTAACAATTGTGGCAATTAATAATCTGCAAATGCAGATTAATTAAGGACTGTCAGCACAGATTTGTTATGGACAAATTATGTTTAATTAACCTGCCTGAGCTTTTTTAAATGAGGTAATGAGAGGGTTGGTGAGGGTGATGGGACTGATACAAGGACTTGCAAATGGCATTTGATAAAGTGCCACATAATAGGATTGCGAGCAAGGTCAGAGAACACAAAAAAAGATCAGCAGTAGATCATATAGTCTGCTGTGCCTGCTCTGCCATTCAATAGGATAATGACTGAGTTTGGGCTTCAACCCCACTTTCCCGCCATCTTATCCCTTGATTCTCTGAAACCAAAAATCTATCTATCTTAACCTGTAATAATCTTATCTTTTGTCACCAATCGCCCCCTATTTAAAGTGAGTTCTGAACACAGTCCAGCGGCTACAGAGGACAGATTAGCCTAGAGTCCTTTGACTTCTAGTCTGAGTGGAGCCAGCTGGTTTTAAACCCCCGCTGCTGCTTCCCTATTGGGCGAGCCTCCACTCAGCTAATAAGGGAGCTCGTATTCTACAAGGACCATAGGGAGAGATGGTCCCTTGTGACCCTCATAACGTCACCTTTAAATGTTTTCAACGATGGAGCATCCACAATCTTCTGGGATAGAGAAATCCAAAGATTTATGGTGAAGTATTTTCTCCTCTTGTCGGTGATAAATGATGGGACCCTTACACTGAGACTGTGCCTTCATGTTTTAGATTCCCCGACCTGTGGAAACAGTTTCTTAATGTCTACCCTACCAAGCCCTTTCAGAATCCTTTATATTTCAATGAAGTCACCTCTTATTCTTTTAAACTCCAGAGAATAAAGGCCCAATTTACTCAGCTTCTCATCATAGGGCAACTATCCCTTTCAGGGACTAATTTAGTGAACCTTCCATGTACCACCTCCAGTGCAAGCAATAACAGTCAGTAGTAGCATGGATATGAAATTCACTGAGTGACAGGAAATCGAGTGTAGTTGTTTTTCTGGACTGAAGGAAGGTTTATAATGGAATTCACCATGGATTAGTGTTGGCACCACTGCTTTTCTTGATAGATATTAATGATTTAGACTTTGGTGTACAGTGCACAATTACAAATTTTCTGGGTTACGTAAAACATGGAAGTATTGTGAACTTGAGGAAAATAGTGTTAAAGTGCAAAAGGACAAGTGGCAGACCAAAGTTAATTTAACAGTATAAGAATACAAAGCCAAGTTATAAACCACTGGTTGAGCCGCAACTGGAGTAATGTGTTAATTTCTGGGCACTTTAGGAAGGTTGTGAAGACATCAGAAAGAGTGCATTCACAATAGTTCCAGAGATGAGCAACTTCATGTACATGGATAGTTTGGAGAAAGAAAGGCTAAGATGAGATTTGACTGTGGTATTCAAAATCATCAAGGATCTGGGAAGAGTAAATAGGGAGATGATGTTCTGTTGGCTGAAGGATTGAGAACCAGAGGGAAAACATTTATAAGTGTGGTTAGGTCTGGAATGCACTGCTTGTGAGTGTGGCCGAATGTCATCTTCTATGCCTTAAACATTCGAATCAATCTTTTGTTAGCAATCTCCGTCATTGATACCAGATTTGTTCTCTTCACAACGTAGATTGTGCTTATCTGCTTCGTTCCTGACCTGAAGATAGTACACACCTCCTGAATTTAATATTCTAATATTCTTTCACTTTTTCTATTTTGGCAGGGAAAATTGGAAAGTATGCTGGACCAGTTATTGTGGGGTAAGTTTTTGAATGATCAGTTAATCATATTTGAATAGTTTATTTTTATTTGTTCTTAGGATGTGAGTTTCACTAGTATGGCTAGCATTTATTATCCATCCCAAATTACTCTTGAGAATGTGATGCTGAACCACCTTCTTCAGTCACTACAATCCATGTGGTGAAGGTATTCCCACAATGTTATTGGAGAGGGAGTTCTTGGATTTTGACCAAGTGGCAGTGAGGAATGGGTGATAAATTTCCAAGTCAGGATGGGAGGGGAGCATGCTGGTGTTTGTATTCCCATGCCTTGCTACCTTGGTCCTTCTAGGTGGTAGAAGTCACAGGTTTGGTAGGTGCTTTCAAAGGAGGCTTAGTGAGGTGCTGAAATGCATCTTGTAGATGTTTAAGCTGGGATGCCAATAAAGTAGCTGCTTTGTCTTAGATGGGCTCAAGCTTCTGAGTGTTGTTAGTGTTACTGGGCTGGACAGATCCTTGGGGTTTGAACCTTTGTGGAGTGGCACACAAAGTCAATCAGGGGAGGGCGGGGGGGGGGAGTTCCATGGCTGGTGGTGTTCTGTTGGGTCAGGGGGTTGTGGGGGGGAGGGGTAGGGGGACGGGGGGGTGGCAGTGTTGGAGGTTGGGGGAGGTCAGTACAATAGTTACCCAGAAATTAGAAGTGGTTTTATTTTTTCTAACCTTTTCTGGGTAACTGTTCCTGTGGGACAGTCTGAGCCATCCAAAGTTTGCAATTTAAATCATTTTTGATGGTTCCCAGTTCAGGGCAATTGCCCATCAGAAGCTTGAACTTCCTGGGCAATGGGCCGTGCAATACTTACTTGGAACATATGGGGTGGGAGAGTTCCTCAGCACATCTTTGGGACACCCCCGCCAGATACAGGCCTTGATCTGTCAGAAAATCAAGGGAATGTGGGGCGTGGGTAGGAATATGGAATTGAAGCTCAAGATCAGCCACGGTGATATTGCATACTGCAGCAGGCTCGACAGGTCATATGGTGGTCTCCTGCTCTTATTTCTTGTGTTCTTCTATTCTCTAATTTTGCTTGCACTTTGTCAAAGGCCTTTTTAAAGTCTGTACACCGCATTACAAAGAAAATTACAGCACAGGAACAGGCCCTTTGGCCCTCCAAGCCTGCACCAACCATGCTGCCCGACTGAACTAAAACCCCCCATCCTTCCAGGGACCATATCCCTCTGTTCCCATCCTATTCATGTATTTGTCCAGATGCCCCTTAAAACTTACGATCGTATCTGCTTCCATGACCTCCCCCGGCAGCAAGTTCCAGGCACCCACCACCCTCTGTGTAAAAAATGAAACTTGCCTTGTACATCTTCTTTAAACCTGCCCCTCGTACCCTAAACGTACGCCCCCAGTAATTGACTCTTCCAACCTGAGAAAAAGCTTCTGATTATCCACTCTGTTCATGCCCCTCATAATCTTGTAGATGTCTATCAGGTTGCCCCTCAACCTCCGTCGTTCCAGTGAAAACAAACCAAGTTTCTCCAACCTCTCCTCATATCTAATGCCCTCCATACCAGGCAACATCCTGGTAAATCTTTTCTGTACCCTCTCCAGTCTTCACATCCCCACATCCTTCTGGTAGTGTGGCAACCAGAATTGAACACTATGTTCCGAGTGCGGCCTAACTAAGGTTCGATAAAGCTGCAACATGACTTGCCAATGTTTAAACTCAGTCCCCGGCCGATGAAGACAAGCCTGCCTTGTGCCTTCTTGACTACCTTCATCTGCGTTGCCACTTTCAGTGACCAGTGTACCTGTACACCCAGATCCCTCTGCCTCTCAATACTCTTAAGGGTTCTGATATTTACTGTATATTTCCTATCTTTATTAGACCTTCCAAAATGCATTACCTCACATTTGTCTGGATTAAACTCCATCTGCCATCTCTCCGCCCAAGCCTCCAACCTATCTATATCCTGCTGTATCCTTTGATGGTCCTCATCGCTATTCACAAATCCACCAACCTTTGTATCGTCCCCAAACGTACTAATTAAACCAGTTACATTTTCCTCCAAATCATTCATACATATATATATTACAAACAGCAAAGGTCCCAGCACTGATCCCTGAGGAATGCCACTTGTCACAGACCTCCATTCAGAAACCCTTCCACTGCTATCGAGACTCCAGGGTGGTGTGTTGCCTCCCTGGTGCCAGGGTCAAGGACGTCTCTGAGCGATTGCAGGACATTCTTAGGGGGGAGGGTGAGCAGCCAGAGGTCGTTGTACACATTGGTACCAACGACATAGGTAGGAAAAGGGATGAGGTCCTGAAATGTGAATATAGAGAGTTAGGCAGAAGGCTGAAGTGCAGGACCTCAAAGGTAGTAATTTCAGGACTACTACCGCTGCCACGTGCTAGTGAGAGTATGAATAGGAGGATTAGGCAGATGAATGTGTGGCTTGAGAGCTGGTTCAGGGGGCAGGGATTTAGATTTTTGGATCATTGGGATCTTTTTTGGGGAAGGGCTGACCTGTTCAAGAGGGATGGGTTACATCTGAACTGGAGGGGGACTAACATCCTGGCGGGGAAATTTGCTAGAGCCACTCGGGAGGGTTTAAACTAGTTTGGCAGGGGGGTGGGATCCAAAGCAGTAGGGAGACAGAAGAGAAGTTTGAGGATAGCACAGAAGTTAGAGAGCACGTTAAGTAGTAAAGGCAGTGTCAGTAATCCTAGTACCAGACAGATCAGGCAAAAGCACAGCAGAGAGCAAGGGAAGTCCAGATTAAACTGCATTTATTTCAATGCAAGAGGCCTGACGGGCAAGGCAGATGAACTCAGGGCATGGATGGGTATGTGGGACAGGGATATTATAGCAATTACTGAAACATGGCTAAGGGAGGGACAGGACTGGGCAGCTCAATGTTCCAGGGTACAGATGCTATATGAAAGATAGAACAGGAGGTAAAAGAGGAGGGCGAGTTGCACTTTTGGTTAGGGAAAGCATCACGGCCGTACTGAGAGGGATATATCTGAGGGTTTGGCCACTGAGTCTATATGGGTAGAACTGAGAAATAAGAAGGGGGAAATCACTTTGATAGGGTTGTACTATAGGCCCTCAAATAGGCGGTGGGAAATTGAGGAGCAAATATGTAAGGAGATTACAGATAGCTCCAAGAAAAATAGGGTGGTAATAGTCGGAGATTTTAATTTTCCCAACATTGACTGGGACAGCCATAGTATTAGAGGGTTGGATGGAGAGAAATTTGTTGAGTGTATTCAGGAGGAATTTTTCACTCAGTATGTGGATGGCCCGACTAGAGAGGGGGCAAAACTTGACCTCCTCTTGGGAAATAAGGAATGGCAGTTGACAGAAGTGTCAGTGAGGGATCACTTTGGGACCAGTGACCATAATTCTATTAGTTTTAAGATAGCTATGGAGAATGATAGGTCTGTCCCAAAAGTTAAAATTCTAAATTGGGGCAAGGCCAATTTTGATGATATCAGGCGGGAACTTTCAAAAGTTAATTGGGGGAGTCTGGGGGAAGGAAAAGTGATGTCTGGTAAGTGGCATGCTTTCAAAAGTGTGCTAACCAGGGTTCAGGGTAAACACATTCCTCTTAGAGTGAAGGGCAAGGCTGGCAAAAGTAGGGAACCCTGGATGACTCAGGATATTGAGGCCCTGGTGAAGAAGAAGAAAGGGGCACATGACGTGCATAGACAGCTGGGATCAAGTGAATCTCTTGAAGAGTTAAGAGAGAAATCAGGAGGGCAAAAAGGGGACACGAAATTGTTTTGGCAGATAAGGCAAAGGAGAATCCAAAGAGCTTCTACAAATACATAAAGGGCAAAAGAGTAACAAGGGAGAAAGTAAGGCCTCTTAAGGATCAACAAGGTAATCTATGTGCGGATCCACAAGAGATTGGTGAGATCCTAAATGAATATTTCTCATCAGTATTTACGACTGAGAAAAGCATGGATGTTAGCGAACTTGGGGAAATAAATAGTGATGTCTTGAGGAGTTTACAGAGAAGGAGGTACTGCAAGTCTTAAAGCGCATCAAGGTAGATAAATCCCCAGGACCTGATGAAGTGTATCCCAGGACATTGTGGGAAGCTAGGGAGGAAATCGCGGGTCCCCAAGCCGAGATATTTGAATCGATTGTCACGGGTGAGGTGCCTGAAGATTGGAGAGTGGCAAATAAGAACAAAGAACAATACAGCACAGGAACAGGCCCTTCGGCCCTCCAAGACCGCGCCGCTCCCTGGTCCAAACTAGACCATTCTTTTGTATCCCTCCATTCCCACTCCGTTCATATGGCTGTCCAGATAAGTCTTAAACGTTCCCAGTGTGTCCGCCTCCACCACCTTGCCTGGCAGCGCATTCCAGGCCCCCACCACCCTCTGTGTAAAATATGTCCGCCTGATATCTGTGTTAAACCTCCCCCCTTCACCTTGAACCTATGACCCCTCGTGAACGTCCCCACCGACCTGGGGAAAAGCTTCCCACCGTTCACCCTATCTATGCCTTTCATAATTTTATACACCTCTATTAAGTCTCCCCTCATCCTCTGTCTTTCCAGGGAGAACAACCCCAGTTTACCCAATCTCTCCTCATAACTAAGCCCCTCCATACCAGGTAACATCCTGGTAAACTCCCTCTGTACTCTCTCCAAAGCCTCCACGTCCTTCTGGTAGTGTGGCGACCGGAACTGGACGCAGTATTCCAGATACGGCCGAACCAACGTTCTATACATCTGCAACATCAGACCCCAACTTTTATACTCTATGCCCCGTCCTATAAAGGCAAGCATGCCATATGCCTTCTTCACCACCTTCTCCACCTGTGACGTCACCTTCAAGGATCTGTGGACGTGCACACCCAGGTCCCTCTGCGTATCTACACCCTTTATGGTTCTGCCATTTATCGTATAGCTCCTCCCTACATTATTTCTACCAAAATGCATCACTTCGCATTTATCAGGATTGAACTCCATCTGCCATTTCTTTGCCCAAATTTCCAGCCTATCTATATCCTTCTGTAGCTTCTGACAATGCTCCTCACTATCTGCAAGTCCTGCCAATTTTGTGTCGTCCGTAAACTTACTGTTGTGCCTTTGTTTGAAAATGGCTGCCGGGGAAAGCCTGGGAACTACAGGCCAGTGAGCCTCATACCTGTGGTGGGTAAATTATTGGAAGGTATTTTGAGAAACAGGATCTACAGGCATTTAGAGATGCAAGGACTAATTAGGGACAGTCAGCATAGCTTTGTGAGTGGAAAATCGTGTCTCCCAAATTTGATTGAGTTTTTTGAAGGGGTAACCAAGAAGGTAGATGAGGGCAGTGCAGTTGATGTTGTCTCCATGGACTTTAGCAAGGCCTTTGACAAGGTACCGCATGGTAGGCTGTTGCATAAGGTTAAATCTCACGGGATCCAGGATGAGGTATCTAAATGGATACAAAATTGGCTTCTTGACAGAATGTGGAGGTGCTGGCGTTGGACTGGGGTTCTTGACAGAAGCCAGAGGGTGGTTGTAGAAAGTTGTTTTTCAAACTGGAGGCCTGTGACCAGCGGTGTGCCTCAGGGATCAGTGCTGGGTCCACTGTTATTTGTCTTTTATATTAATGATTTAGATGAGAATATAGGAGGCATGGTTAGTAAGTTTGCAGATGACACTAAGATTGGTGGCATGGTGGATAGTGAAGAAAGTTATCTCCAATTGCAACGGGATCTTGATCAATTGGGCCAGTGGACTGATGAATGGCAGATGGAGTTTAATTTAGACAAATGCGAGGTGATGCAGTTTGGTAGATTGAACCAGGGCAGGACTTACTCAGTTAATGGTAGGGCGTTGGGGAGAGTTACAGAACAAAGAGATCTCGGGGTTCATGTTCATAGCTCCTTGAAAGTGGAGTCACAGGTGGACAGAGTGGTGAAGAAGGCTTTCGGCATGCTTGGTTTCATCGGTCAGAACATTGAATACAAGAGTTGAAGTTGTAGAAGACATTGGTAAGGCCACACTTGGAATGCTGTGTACAATTCTGGTCACCCTATTATAGGAAGTATATTATTAAACTAGAAAGAGTGCAGAAAGGATTTACTAGGATGCTACCGGGACTTGATGGATTGAGTTATAAGGAGAGACTGGATATACTGGGACTTTTTTCTCTGGAGCGTAGGAGGCTGAGTGGTGATCTTATAGAGGTCTATAAAATAATGAGGGGCATAGATGAGCTAGATAGTCAATATCTTTTCCGAAAGGTAGAGCAGTCTAAAACTAGAGGGCATAGGTTTAAGGTGAGAGGGGAGAGATACCTAAGTGTCCAGAGGGGCAATTTTTTCACAGAGGGTGGTGAGTGTCTCGAACAAGCTGCCAGAGTAGTAGTAGAGGCGGGTACAATTTTTTGCCTTTTAAAAAGCATTTAGATAGTTACATGGGTACAATGGGCATAGGGGGATCTGGGCCAAATGCGGGCAATTGGGACAAGCTTAGAGGTTTTAAAAAAAAAAGGGTGGTGTGGACAAGTTGGGCTGAAGGGCCTGTTTCCATGCTGTAAATCTCTGACTCTCGGACATACATTTTCCAACTATTAAGTAGATGCCAGTGTTGTAGCTGCACTGCAGTGTACAGTAGTGTAAAAGTAGCACCTCTCACAGGTGACATTGCTACACTCTTTGGCTCATCCTACATTGGTCTTCATTTTCCCCGGAGGCTCCAAGTAGTTGTTTGTGTGTGATAGCGACCATACCCTAGTAAACTGCATTGATGGGTGGGCCAAACCAGGTGAGGATAGCCATTGGGTCTCCTACCATCTGCGACTTAGGATTTTGTTTACCCTGGCATGTGAAGACTCATGCCAACAGACTGGAAGGATGAGATCAATCTAAGGTAAAACAGCTTTGAATATGGGTCAACACCGTGTAGTGGCATGTGTAGAGCTCAACAAGACACCTATTAATAGCTAACAGACATGTGAGAAGAATTGCTCCTGTCACTAGAGAGCTTGAGTAGGTACAATGTTCAGAATGCCATTCTCAGTGAGATGCTTCTAACTGAGGAAGGTCAGTTCAAGGAATAGGTAAAGGTTGCACATTCCTTTGCAGTGGCTGTGGAAAAGAAGAATTTGTGGTGCTGGCATAGTTTTTGTTCTCATAAAACATCAATGAATAGACATGCCTTCCCAAGATCATTAACTTGTCTTCGCTTCATAATTACTACGGTGCCAAAGTCAGACAGTGACCCAAGCTGGGAATCAAACCCGGGTCCCTGGCACTGTGAGGCAACAGTGCCAACCACGGTGTCACCATGCTGCCCATTTTAAGGGGCATTTTACCATGGCCGGACATCTTGCATGCATCAAGTCCGGTACGGTTTTCAATGAGGTAATCCAGAAACTACTGGAACAGAAACTTCATCTCTGTAGGATTTATCTCCATGACAAGTCATTGCAAATGGAAACATTCTCTGGACTGTTCAATACAAGCCCAGCGATATGCAAGACACTTGGCTGAATTAGAAAGTAGTTGAATGTCAGTCATATGATGACCACAAAGAATGAAATCGATTCTATGGTGTTCTGAGATCTGTCTCCAGACCTTAGTCTACTGGTTCATTACCAACCCTTGGTGCCAGCAGGTCAACACTGCGCACAAAAAAAGCCCAAGTTCTAGAAAGATGGACATCCTCAATGGGCATCCATCCATCAGTGAAGGAGCAATCAACAGTTTGCAATTGAGTGTTCTCTTGATGGCCCTCCCATGCAGTTAGGAACCAAGAACACACTCAAACTCCTGACAATTGGTAAAGCTCCAGGACCTGATATCCCACATGAGGCCTACAAGATTGGAGGTCAATGCCTGGTCAAATGCTTACTGAACTCTTTCAGTCTTGATGAAATCAAGTAGCCCTCTGGCAAGGATACAAAATTGTCTCCATTGTCCCAAACAGAAAGGAACTAGTTAATTTTGCAATAGTCATGGAGGAATCTCTTTCCTCTCCGTTGCTGGCCATACCTTTCCTAGAATCTTTCTGAACTGAACTGCTTAGTGTAATAATCTTGACCTAAATCTGCTGCTAGTGAGTCAGTGCAGTTTCGGAAAAAGGTTGAGGACCACTTCAGGAGAAATGCCATGGACCCTTATATCATGTAAAGGTCCCTCCAATTTGATTTTCAAGTTTGTTGACGACACCACCGTAGTGGGTCGGATCTCAAACAATGACGAGACAGAATACAGGAATGAGATAGAGAATCTGGTGAACTGGTGCAGCAACAATAATCTCTCAATGTCAACAAAACGAAGGAGATTGTCATCGACTTCAGGAAGCATAAAGGAAAACATGCCCTTGTCTACATCAACGGGGACGAAGTAGAAAGGGTCGAGAGCTTCAAGTTTTTAGGTGTCCAGATCACCAACAACCTGTCCTGGTCCCCCCATGCTGATGCCATAGTTAAGAAAGCCTACCAACGCCTCTACTTTCTCAGAAGGCTAAGGAACTTAGTCATGTCAGCTACGACTCTCACCAACCTTTACAGATGCATCATAGAAAGCATTCTTTCTGGTTGTATCACAGCTTGATATGGCTCCTGCTCTGCCCAAGACCACAAGGAACTACAAAATGTCGTGAATGTAGCCTAATCCATCATGCAAACCAGCCTCCCATCCATTGACTGTCTACACTTCCCGCTGTCTCGGCAAAGCAGCCAGCATAATTAAGGACCCCACGTACCCAGGACATTGTCTGTTCCACCTTCTTCCTTCGGGAAAAAGATACAAAAGTCTGAGGTCACGTACCAACCAACTCAAGAACAGCTTCTTCCCTGCTGCTGTCAGACTTTTGAATGGATTTACCTTGCATTAAGTTGATCTTTCTCTACACCCTAGCTATGACTGTGACACTACATTCTTCACTCTCTCCTTTCCTTCTCTGTGAACGGTATGTTTTGTCTGCATAGCGTGAAATGAACAATACTTTTCACTGTATGTTAATACATGTGACAAATCAAATTAAATCAAAGTTTGACCTGAGCAAGGCCTTTGACACAATCAGCCTTGAGGCCTTTGGCAATAATGGAGAATTTGGCTGGTCTGAGCTATTCACAAAATGGTTTGACAGTTCCAAAACAGCATGCTTAACTAATGGAGATAAACAGGGCTGCCAACCCTCCTATATATTTTCCTCCACTATGCTCTTCAGTGCCTTCCATGATGATGATTCTGACAACAATATCAGATGTTGTATTGATGGGAATCTGCTCAATCTGAGATGACTCCAAGGCAATGACCAAGGTCTCCAAAGGCATAACTTTGTGATTTCCTGTTTGCTGATGGCTGTGCATGAGCTGTTCGCTCAGAGCAGAACATGCAGTGTACCATGGAGGTGTTCTCCAATGCATGTAACAACTTCAACCTTTTATGATCAGTATAAAGAAAATTGAAGTACCCAACCTACTCAATATCTTGAGTCCAAAGTTTCAGTCCATGACCAGAACCTGTCAGCAGTGAATAAATTCACTTACCTAGGCAGCACAATCTTTCCAGCTGTTTATGTTGACGACAACACACGCAAGAATTGCCAAAGCGTGTTCACCCTTCAGCAGACTTCAAACATCCATCTGCAAAGTGAGAGTCTGTAAAACAATAGTCCTGCTCACTCTGTACACTTGTGAGACTAGACCTGTGTGCCTGGGGATATTTTTGGAGACGACTTCTCTCTCTAGTTACTTGTTTAATTGTCCACCACCATTCATGACTGGATGCAGCAGGACTGCAAAGCTTTGATCTAATGTACTTTGCTCTGTATATAGCACACTGCTTCTGCTGTTTAGTGTGCGTATTGTCCTGTGTTGTGATTCATCAGGTTAGCAGCTCACTTTTATCTTTGGCTGGTGATGTTCTTGATATGCTTTCCAACACTTATCATGGGATTAGGGTTTATTCCCTGGCTTGACAAAATGGTAGAATGAGGGATAAGCCAGACCATGAGGATACATACAGATTATAGTTGATCTCCATTCTACTGCTACTAGTTGCTCTCATTGCCTTGTAGATGCCCAGGTTTGATCTGCAAGGTCTGTTCTGAAAAGATGTATCTATAACAGGTAGATTGGGGGTGAGGTCAAGAGGGTTTTCAGACTTGTTTGTTCTGTCACCATCTCCTGCAGGCCCAGTCTAGAAGACATGCCCTTGAGGACTGGGCCACCTTGCTCAGCGGCAGTGCTACGAAGCTACTCGTAGTGATGAACGTTGAAGTCCTCCACCCAGTATATTCTATGCCCTGAAAATTTTGACTTTTTTTTCCTATGTATTGGGATAATATTGAAGCATATAGAACTCAAGTCTACAAGACTTTACTTGGTAAGAAGTCTAACAACACCAGGTTAAAGTCCAACGGGTTGACTTGGTAGCAAAATAGTGGGGTCTGACCCTCGTCAGACCCCACTTGGAGTACTGTGCTCAGTTCTGGTCGCCTCACTATAGGAAGGATGTGGAAAAGATTGAAAGGGTGCAGAGGAGATTTACAAGGATGTTGCCTGGATTGAGTGGCATGCCTTATGAGGATAGGCTGAGGGGAGCTCGGTCTTTTCTCCTTGGAGAGACGAAGGATGAGAGGAGACCTAATAGAGGTGTATAAGATGTTGAGAGGCATAGATCGGGTGGACTCTCAGAAGCTTTTTACCAGGGTGGAAATGTCTGCTACGAGAGGACACAGGTTTAAGGTGCTGGGGGGTAGGTACAGGGGAAATGTTAGGGGTAAGTTTTTCACACACAGGGTGGTGGCCGAGTGGAATCGGCTGCCGTCAGTGGTGGTGGAGGCGAACTCAATAGGGTCTTTTAAGAGACTCCTGGATGAGTACATGGAGCTTAATAGGATGGAGGGTTATAGGTAGGTCTAGAAGGTAGGGATGTGTTCGGCACAACTTGTGGGCCGAAGGGCCTGTTTGTGCTGTAGTTTTTCTATGTTTCTAAAAGCCACTAGCTTTCGGAACAGGCTGTTCCTTCGTCAGGTGGGTGGGAGTTCTGATCATAAACAGGGCACAAAGACACAAACTCAATTTACATGAATAATGATTGGAATGTGAGTCTTTACAGCTAATCAAGTCTTAAAAGATACAGACAATGTGAGTGGAGGGAGGATTAAGAACAGGTTAAAGAGATGTGTATTGTCTCCAGACAGGACAGTTAGTGAGATTTTGCACGTGCAGGCAAGTTGTGGGGGTCATCGATAGTGTGACATGAACCCAATATCCCAGTTGAGGCTGTCCTCGTGTGCGGAACCTGGCTATCAGTCTCTGCTCAGCGACTCTGCGCTGTCGTGTCGTGAAGGCCGCCTTGGAGAACCCTTACCCAGAGATCAGAGGCTGAATGCCCGTGACCGCTGACGTGCTCCCCAACAAGAAGAGAACAATCTTGCCTGGTTATTGTCAAGCGGTGTTCATTCATCCGTTGTCGTAGCGTCTGCATGGTTTCCCCAATGTACCATGCCTCGGGACATCCTTTCCTGCAGCGTAATAGGTAGACAACGTTGGCCGAGTTGCAAGAGTATGTACCATGTACCTGGTGGATGGTGTTCTCACGTGAGATGATGGCATCCGTGTCGATGATCCAGCACGTCTTTCAGAGGTTTCTGTGGCAGGGTTGTGTGGTGCCGTGGCCACTGTTCTCCTGAAGGCTGGGTAGTTTGCTGCGGACAATGGTCTGTTTGAGGTTGTGCGGTTGTTTGAAGGTAAGAAGTGGGGGTGTGGGGATGGCCTTGGCGAGATGTTCGTCTTCATCAATGACATGTTGAAGGCTCCAGAGGAGATGTCATAGCTTCTCCGACTCATCGATCGACAGTTCCGATGCGCCACAGCGAAAAGCCGCACCGACCTCCTCAGAAGACAAACACGGGACACGGTGGACAGAGTACCCTTCGTCGTCCAGTACTTCCCTGGAGTGGAGAAGCCATTGTCCGCAGCAAACTACCCAGTCTTCAGGAGAACAGTGACCACGGCACCACACAACCCTGCCACAGCAACCTCTGCAAGACGTGCCGGATCATTGACACGGATGCCATCTCACGCGAGAACACCATCCACCAGGTACACGGTACATACTCTTGCAACTCGGCCAATGTTGTCTACCTGTTACGCTGCCGGAAAGGATGTCCCGAGGCATGGTACATTTGGGAAACCATGCAGACGCTACGACAACGGATGAATGAACACTGCTCGACAATCACCAGGCAAGACTGTTGTCTTCCTGTTGGGGAGCACGTCAGCGGTCACGGGCATTCAGCCTCTGATCTCTGGGTAAGGGTTCTCCAAGGCGGCCTTCACGACACGACAGCGCAGAGTCGCTGAGCAGAGACTGATAGCCAGGTTCCGCACACATGAGGATGGCCTCGACCGGGATATTGGGTTAATGTCACACTATCTGTAACCCCCACAACTTGCCTGGATGTGCAAAATCTCACTGGCTGTCCTGTCTGGAGACAATACACATCTCTTTAACCTGTGTTTAATGCTCCCTCCACTCACATTGTCTGTACCTTTTAAGACTTGATTAGTTGTAAAGACTCACATTCCACCCATTATTCATGTAAATTGAGTTTGTGTCTTTGTGCCCTCTTTGTGATCAGAACTCACACCCACCTGATGAAGAGACAGCCTGTTCCGAAAGCTAGTGGCTTTTGCTACTCAATAAACCTGTTGGACTTTAACCTGGTGTTGTTCGACTTCTTACTGTGTTTACCCCAGTCCAACGCTGGCATCTCCACATCATAATTTACTTGGGCCTGGCTCTTCAAAACTGAAGGACCATTTGAGTTTGTTGCATTGTCAAGAATGTAATTGAGTTTATAGAAAGCAACATATAGGTATAGAAAGTTATTACAAATAGATTGGGCGATTAAAGTAAACATTGAAAAGCGTAACCTTAAACATTTTTTTTGCAGTGTATTGAAATGAATTAATCTGTCTTTTCTAGCAGCTGGATATTTATTACCTATGAAATCCTGGCACTGGGAAAAAATGTGACTCTTGACACACAGGCTATAGAACAAGAGAAATTGAAATCATATATCTATGTGTACACCATCCCACTAGAACAGCAAGGATTGGAGGGTGAGTCCTACCATTTACATTAAGTTTATTCCTCTGTTTTTAAAGTGAGAGTCCTATACAGCCCTCCCATGATAAGTGTAGGAGTGCATACCAAGAACATCACCAGCCAAAACTAAGAGTGAGCTGCCAACCTGATGAAACTACAACACAGAACAATATACGCGTTTAAACAGCAGAAGCAGCATGCTATATACAAAATGAAATGCATTAGATCATAACTCTGAAGTCCTACCGCATCCAGTCATAAATGGTGGTGGACAATTAAACAACTAACTAGATAAAGGAGGAGACTACAAAAACATCTCCATCCTCAATGATGGTGGAGCCAGCAAACTAACACAAAAGACAATGTTAATATTTACATCCATGGACCTTCTAAATTCTGAACGATAGTGTCACGCATATAATTGTAGAAAACAATTTTCATTACAGTAGTAGACATAGGATTTTTATAAATATACGTTTGGTAACATCAAGGATTTCATCATCCTTTTGTGAGCATCTAAGACCTAGGTTATATTATATAACACTCATGGGAGGCAGTGGTGTAGTGGTATTGTTGGTGGACTAGCAATCCAGTGTAATGTATGGGAGATAGTGAAATTTAAATTTAATAAAAATCTGGATTGAAAGTTGAATGATGACCATGGAACCATTGTTGATTGTCATTAAAAATTCATCTGGTTTCGTAATGTCCTTCAGGAAAAGAAACCTCTCATCCTTACTTGGCCTGGCTACATGTGATTTGATTTATTATTGTCACATGTATTAATGTACAATGAAAAGTATTGTTTCTTGCGTGCTATACAAAGCATACCGTTCATAGAGAAGGAAAGGAGGGTGCAGAACATAGTGTTACTGTCAGAACTAGGTTGGAGAGAAAGATCAACTTAATATAAGGTAGGTCCATTCAAAAATCTGATGGCAGCAGGGAAGAAGCTGTTCTTGAGTCGGTTGATACATGACCTCAGACTTTTGTATCTTTTCCCCGACGGAAGAAGGTGGAAGAGAGAATATCCGGGGTGCGTGGGCTCCTTAATTATTCTGGCTGCTTTTCTGAGGCAGTGGGAAGTGAGTAGGAGGCTGATGGACTGGATGTTGTTCATTGGGCTACATTCACAACCCTTTGTAGTTTCTTGCATTCTTGGTCAGAGCAGGAGCCATACCAAACTGTGATACATCGAGAAAGAATGCTTTCTGTGGTGCATCTGTAAAAGTTGGTGATAATCATAACAGACATGCCAAATTTCTTTAGCCTCCTGAGAAAGTAGAGGCATTGATGGGCTTTCTTCACCTATAGCGTCGGTAGGGAGGGACCAGGACAGATTGCTGGTGATCTGGATACCTACAAACCTGAAGCTATTGACCATTTCCATTTAATGCCCATTGATATAGACAGGGGCATGTCCTCCACTGCAACTCCTGATGACTATCTCCTTCGTTTTACATAGAATCCCTACAGTGCAGAAGGGGGACATTTCGTCCATCAAGCCTGCGCCGTTAGCAATACCACCCAGGCCTTTCCCTGTAACCTCACATAGGGGATTTTCACAGTAACTTCATCGCAGTGTAAGTGTACTTGTGACTAAGAAATAAAGTTTACTTTATTTACCCTGCTAATCTAAGAGACAATTTAGCATGGCCAATCAATCTAACCCACACATGTTTGGACTGAGAGGAAACCAGAGCACCTGGAGGAAACCCACGCAGACATGGGGAGAATATGAAAACTCTACATAGACAGTCACCTGAGGCCGGAATTGAACCTGTTCCCTGGCGCTGTGAGGCAACATTGTGGTTACACTGTGCCACCATGCTGCCCTACTAACATTTACTTACTGACATTGAGTGAGAGATTATTGTTTTTGCACCAATTCACCAGATTCTCTCTCTTTCCTGTACTCTGTCTCATCATTGAACAAAGAAAATTACAGCACCAGCAACAGGCCTTTCGGCCCTCCAAACCTGCACCGACCATGCTGCCCAACTGAACTAAAACCCCCTGCCCTTCTGGGGACCATATCCCTCCATTCCCATCCTATTCATGTATTTGTCAAGACGCTCCTTAAAAGTCACTATCGTATCCGCTTCCACCACTTCCCCCGACAACGAGTTCCAGGCACCCACCACCCTCTGTGTAAAAAGAAAAAACCTGCGTCGTACACATCCTTTAAACCTTGCCCCTCGCACCTTAAACCTATGCCCCCCTAGTAATTGACTCTTCCACCCTGGGAAAAAGCTTCTGACTATCCACTCTGTCCATATCCCTCATAATCTTGTAGACTTCTATCAGGTCGCCCCTCCGTCGTTCCAGTGAGAACAAACCCAAGTTTCTTCAACCTCTCCTCATAGCGAATGCCCTCCATACCAGGCAACATCCTGGTAAATCTTTTCTGTACCCTTGCCAAAGCCTTCACACCCTTCTGGTAGTGTGGCGACCAGAATTGAACACTATATTCCAAGTGCAGCCTAACTAAGATTCTATGAAGCTGCGACATGACTTGCCAATTTTTAAACTCGATGCCCCGGCCAATGAAGGCAAGCATGCTGCGTGCTTTCTTGACTACCTTCTCCACTTGCTTCGCAACTTTCACTGACCTGTGTACCTATACACCCAGATCCCTCTGCTTATCAATACTCTTAAGGGTTCTGCCATTTACTGTATATTTCCTATCTGTATTAGACCTTCCAAAATGCATTACCTCACATTTGTCCAGATTAAACTCCACCTGCCATCTCTCCGCCCAAGTCTCTAAACGATCTATATCCTGCTATATCCTCTGATGGTCCTCATCGTTATCCGCAAATCCATCAACCTTTGTGTCTTCCACAAACTTACTAATCAAATCTGTTACATTTTCCTTACAAACAGCAAAGGTCCCAGCACTTTCCCCTGAGGAACGCCACTTGTCACAGCCCTCCATTCAGAAATGCACCCGTCCACTGCTACCCTCTGTCTTCTATGACCGAGTAAGAAGTCTCACAACACCAGGTTAAAGTCCAACAGGTTTATTTGGCAGCACTAGCTTTGAGTCTCCAGCTCCTTCATCAGGTGAGTGAGGACTTGTGTTCACAAACAGGTCATATAAAGACACAAACTCAATTTACAAGATAATGGTTGGAATGCGAGTTTTTACAGGTACAGACAATGTGAGTGGAGAGAGGGCCAAGCACTGGTTACAGAGATGTGTATTGTCTCCAGCCAGGACAGTTAGTGAGATTTTGCAAGCCCAGGCAAGTCGTGGGGGTTACAGATAGTGTGCCTTCAACCCAAGATCCCGGTTGAGGCTGTTCTCATGTGTGCAGAACTTGGCTATCAGTTTCTGCTCAGTGATTCTGCGTTGTCGTGTATCGTGAAGGCCGCCTTGGAGAACGCTTACCCGAAGATCAGAGGCTGAATGCCCGTGACTGCTGAAGTGTTCCCCGACTGGAAGAGAACACTCCTGCCTGGTGATTGTCGAGCAGTGTTCATTCATTCGTTGTCGTAGTGTCTGTATGGTCTCCCCAGTGTACCATGCCTCGGGCCATCCTTTCCTGCAGCGTATCGGATAGACAACGTTGGCCGAGTCGCAAGAGTATGTACCGTGTACCTGGTGGATGGTGTTCTCGCGTGAGATGATGGCATCCGTGTCTCTGATCTGGCACATCTTGCAGAGGTTGCTGCGGCAGGGTTGTGTGGTGTCGTGGTCACTGTTCTCCTGAAGGCTGGGTAGTTTGCTGCGGACAATGGTCTGTTTGAGGTTGTGCGGTTGTTTGAAGGCAAGAAGTGGGGGTGTAGGGATGGCCTTGGCGAGATGTTTGTCTTCATCGATGACATGTTGAAGGCTCTGGAGAAGATGTCGTAGCTTCTACGCTCCGAGGAAGTACTGGACGACTAAGGGTACTCTGTCCGCTGTGTCCCGTGTTTGTCTTCTGAGGAGGTTGGTGCGGTTTTTTGCTGTGGCACGTCGGAACTGTCGATCGATGAGTTGAGCGCCATATCCTGATCTTATGAGGGCGTCTTTCAGCGTCTGTCGGTGTCTGTTGCGATCCTCCTCATCTGAGCAGATCCTGATGGCTTCTTTAACGTGTTTAGGGTGGAAGCTGCAGAAGTGGAGCATCGTGAGGTTATCCATAGGCTTGCAGTACAGTGAAGTGCTGAGGTGATCGTCCTTGATGGAGATGCGTGTGTCCAAGAATGCAACCGATTCCGGAGAGTAGTCCATGGTCTGATGGTGGGATGGAACTTGTTGATGTCATCATGTAGTTGTTTCAATGATTGTTTGCCAAGGAAGAGAATGTCATCGATGTATCTAGTGTATAGCATCGGTTGAAGGTCCTGTGCGGTGAAGAGGTCTTGTTCGAACCTGTGCATGAAGATGTTGGCATATTGAGGTGCGAATTTGGTCCCCATGGCTGTTCCGTGTGTCTGGATGAAGAACTGGTTGTTGAAGGTGAAGACATTGTGGTCCAGGATGAAGCGGATGAGTTGTAGAATTGCATCTGGAGATTGGCAGTTGTCGGCGTTAAGTACTGAGGCAGTTGCAGCAATGCCGTCATCGTGGGGGATGCAGGTGTAGAGTGCCGAGACATCCATTGTGACGAGGAGTGCTCCTGGCTCAACTGCTCCATGTGTGCTGAATTTCTGTTGGAAGTCCGTAGTGTCACGACAGAAGCTGGAGTTTCTTTGTACAATGGGTTTCAGGATGCCCTCGACGTAGCTGGAGAGGTTCTCACACAGGATCCCATTGCCTGATACGATGGGACGGCCGGGTGTGTCGGCCTTGTATATCTTCAACGCGGGGACCGAGCCAGTTCTGTATCCACCTTGCCAGCTCACCTCTGATCCCATGCTACTTCACCTTCTGCACCAGTCTGCCATGAGGGACCTTATCAAAGGCCTTACTGAAGTCCATGTAGACAACATCCACTGCCCTACCCTCATGAATCATCTTCATCACTTCCTCGGAAAACTTGATCAAGTTAGTGAGACACAACCTCCCCTTCACAAAACTGTGTTGCCTCTCTCTAATATATCCACTTATTTCCAAGTGGAGTAAATCCTGTCTCAAAGAATCCTCTCCAATAATTTCTCTACCTGACGTAAAGCTCACCAGCCTGTAATTACCTGGATTATTATTGCTACCCTTCTTAAACAAAGGAACAATATTGGCTATTCTCCAATCCTCTGGGACCTCCCCTGTAGTCAGTGAGGATACAAAGATTTCTCTCAAGGCCCCAGCAATTTCCTCCCTTGCCTCTCTCAGTATTCTGGGGTATATCCCATCATCAGGCCCTGGGAACTTGTCTATCTTAATGCTTCTCAAGAAGCCCAATACCACCTCCTTTTTGATCTCAACATGACTCAAACTATCTACACACCCTTTCCCAGACTCATCATCCACCAAGTCCTTCTCTTTGGTGAATACTGACGCAAAGTACTCACCCATTTCCGCTGGCTTCACGCATAGATTCACTCCCCTATCCTTGAGTGGGCCAACCCTCTTCCTGGCTATCCTCTTGCTCTTTATATATGTACAAAAAGTCTTGGGATTTTCCTTAATCCTGCTGGCCAGTGACTTTTCATGACCTCTTTTAGCCTTCCTTACTCCTTGCTTAAGTTTCTTTCTACTTTCCTTGTATTCCACACTTGCTTCATGTGTTCCCAGCCTCCTACCTTTGACAAATGCTTCCTTTTTCTCTTTGATTAGGCTCACAATATCTCTTGTTATCCAAGGTTCCCAAAACTTACCATACCTATCCCTCATCCTTACAGGAATGTGCCGGTCCTCTATCCTTATCAACCTGCACTTGAAAGCCTCCCACATGCCAGATGTTGATTTGCCCTCAAACATCTGCCCCCAAACTACATTCTTCAGTTCCTGCCTAATATTGTTGTAAATAGCCTTCCCCCAATTTAGCACCTTAATTTGAGGACTACACTTATCTTTATCCATCAGTACCTTAAAGCTTACTGAATTGTGTTCACTGTTCCCGAACTGCTCCCCTACTGAATCGTTGACCACCAGGCCAGTCTCATTCCCCAATACGAGGTCCAGTATGGCCCCTTCCCTAGTTGGACTATCTACATACTGTTTTTCAAGAAGCCCTCCTGGATGCTCCTTACAAACTCTGCCCCATCCACGCCCCTAGCACTAAGCGAGTCCCAGTCAATGTAGGGGAAGTTAAAATCTCCTACCACAACAACCCTGTTACTTTTACACCTTGCCAAAGTCTGCCTACATATCTGTTCCTCTATCTCTCCCGCTGGTTGTTGGGTGGCCTATAGTAAACCCCCAACATTGTGACTACACCCTTCCTATTCCTGAGCTCTACCCATATGGCCTCGCTGTCTGAGCCTCTGAGGTGTCCTCCCACAGTACAGCTGTGCTATTCTCCTTAACTGGTACTGCAACTCCCCCACCCCTTTTACATCCCCCTCTATCCCGCCTGAAACATCTGTATCCTGGAATGTTAAGCTCCAATCCTGTTCTTCCTTTAACCAAGTCTCTGTAATGGCAATAACATCATAATTCTTAGTACAAATCCAAGCTCTAAGTTCATCTGCCTTACCTGTAACATTTCTCGCATTGAAACAAATCACTTCAGTCCACCGGACCCTCTTTGATTAGCAAACACACCCTGCCTGCTTTTTCTCTGTCTTACTGGCCCTACTGTCTGGTTCCCCTCCAGTTAATTCACCTTTGTTTTGGTTCCCCCCCCGCCACCACCACCACCGGTTTACATTCTCCCGTGTGACACTAGCACACCTCCTGGCCAGAATATGTAGAGTAAAAAGTCTCTCAACACCAGGTTAAAGTCCAACAGGATTATTTGGCAGCAAAAGCCACTAATATTTATGCCCTTCCAGTTTAGATGTAACCCATCCTTCTTGTACAGGTCCCACCTGCCCCAGAAGAGATCCCAACGGTCCAGATTGTTTGAGATCTCACCCACTACAGAGGGGCCATCCCCAAAGTTGAAAATCAAGTTGGAGGGGAATTTGACCACACAGTCATGTGTATAAGAAGTATAGTAACGGGCTGAGGACACAGCCTGTGGGGCACCGATGTTGAGGATAATCATGGAGGAGGTGTTGCTTATCCTTACTGGTTGCAGTCTGTGGCTTAGGAAGTGGAGTAGCCGAACCCTAGGCCATGGAGTTTGGAATAATGGCGTTGAAGGCTGAGCTGTAGTCATAGAATCTATGGCATGGAGACAGGCCCTTCAGCCCTAACTGGTCCATGCCGACCAAAATGCTCATCTAAGCTAACCCCATTTGTCTGCATTTGGCCCATATCCCTCTAAACCTTTCCTATCCATATATATCTGTCCAAATGCTTTTTAAATGTTGTCAATGTCCTGCCTCGACCACTTCCTCCGGCAGCACATTCCACAATTGAACCACCCTCTGTGTAAAAAAGAAAGTTGCACCTCCGGTTCCCATTAATTCTTTCCTTCTTAACTTTGCTAGTCTCTAGTTCTAGTCTCTAGTTCTCTAGTTCTCAATTCCCCAACCCTGGGAAAGGGCTGAATGTATTCACCCTATCCATGCCTCTCATGATCTTATACACCTCTGTAAGATCACTCCTCAGTCTCCTACGCTCCAAAGAAAAAAGTCCTAGCCTGTCCAATCTCTCCCTATAACTCTCCCTTGAGTCCTGGCAACATCCTTGTAAATCTCTTCTGCACTGTCTCCAGTTTAATAACATCTTTCCCATAGCAAGGTGACCAAAACTGAACACAATACTCCAGGTGCAGCCTCATCAACGTCCCATACAACTGCAACAGAACTTCCCAACTTCTATACTCAGTGTCCTGACTGATGAAGGTCAGCATGCCAAAAGCCGCCTTCACTGCCCTATCGACCTGTGACTCCACCTTTAGAGAATCGTGCACCTGAACTCCAAGGTCCCTTTGTTCCACAATACTCTCCAAGGTCCTACCATTCACCGTGAAAGTCCTACCTTGATTTGACTTTCCAAAATGCAATACCTCACACTTATCTGTATTGAACTCTCTTTGCCATTTCGCGGCCCACTTCCACAGCTGATCAAGATCGTCTTGCAATTTTTGGTAACCTTCCTCACTGTCAACAATACTACCTATTTCAGTGTCATCTATACTCAATAAATAGGAGTCTGACGTAAGTGCCCTTGTTATCCAAGTGTGATTCCAGATCCACAGCAATGTGGTTGACTCGTAATTGCCCGCAGGGATGGGCAGTAATGCTGATCCAGCCAGCAACGTCCACATCCCATGAATGAATTTTTAAAAAACGATTGAACCTAGAGAGTAATGGGTAGTCTATGTGTAATGTGTTTGGATTGCACAGTGAAAAGACTGCATTGCAGAGATTAGTTATTTGATTCAGATAGTTCTAGAAAATATGTTTCTAAAGTTGTTATAATTCTTAGCTTGAGGTTTTGGTGGTTTGGACTGAAAATGGTGTTTCTGCATGTGCAATGAAAGAAACTCATTTGACTATCCACAATCAGGGTAATATTTGACTTGTATTTTAATTTACCTAACCACAGTAAATTTTTAATGCAACATGTAGTACATTTTTGAGTTTGCCTGTGTTAAGGACTGTGACATCGGTAGAAGTACTCTGTAATAAGAATGATTGTAAATCATTCAATTGGAGTGAAAGATAAGGTGATAAATTGGATGATAACTGGAAAAGGCTTGGGGATTGTTGTTAGTGATTAACCTGCTCCTATTCATTGTGATCCATTTGTGCAGCCTGCTGGTCCTTCATTCTGTTTAATATTGCATTCAGCTATGTGACTGGATGTGGTCTAGAGGGCAGAGTTAGAAAATAGCAGTTCTAACTGTTGCGTGTTAATTTGCACCGTCAACAAGTTGCTCCACATGTTGCTCAGCAGTCATTGTGCAAACTAATTTACCGAGATAGTGACATGCACACTTCCCTCCAGAGTGTGCATGTACATCTTGGACACCATTTTTGATTCGCATATGGCAAGTAATAACTAAAAGATGGGTGCTTCAGGAGCCAGTTCATCTTTCATAAATGTCAACATCCAGTAGTGGTTTGGATTGATATTTTCCAGGGGTGGAAAAAAAACAGTCCCGTTAAGCATTAATCTAGATATGGTAGAACATTACACCTCATAGTCCCTTACTCCTATGCATGCAATTTCTGGAGACCAGAGAATTGAGCCAATTAATGAAAAACTCTGGGGAATGTCTATTTGAATATCTAATGAAATTAAGTAAAGCTCCAGGAGCACACAGTGGACCCTAGTCCCAGAGTTGCAACTTGCGATTGAAATGTTCTCTTCAAGAGCTGCCAACTCAGGTTGGACATATTCTGGAAGATAGAACCAGCGAATTCCTACAAACCAGGAGGACACTCGGCCCATCAAATCTTCACCAATGCTCAAAAAGAGCATCCCACCCAGATCCCGCTACTCTATCCCCGTGACACACTGCATTTACCATGGCTAATCCTCCAAATTTGGTCATCTTTGGAGATGTCGGCGAAAGTGGCATTACAGAATGGTGGGAACGGGTTCTCGATTTATGAGTTAGCTGAACAGTGGTACATAAATACGTTTCTTGTCCCACCTCCTCTTAACTACCATAGAATAATTGGTGGGGGGAGGTACTGGTAATATCAGCAACAAGAAAATCTCAATCTCTCACCATGTAATGCCCTTTGACAAGCCTTGGCTGAGCTGTGAACCTGCAATTGACTCGGGTGGAGACATTCCAAATTGGAATCCAGATACTCCAAATGGATCTGGAATCAGAATGCTATGTAACCATTCAACATTCCTTTCCAGCCCCGGCTGCCCCTGATGAATTTCATGCCCTTAAAAGTTTAAAATTTGACATTTTTAAAGATTTTCTAGCAACAATTTACTGCATACAGGCATGAGATTCAACAGTTTAAATTGTTCCCTTTCTGGATTAATAAGTATAATGTCACTAAAAGGCTATTTCTGTTCTAAGTACAAGAGGTAGCTTTCTGCTTTGAGTTTAATGAGCAGTTAATGTGTAAATCCCAAATGTTCTTAAAATTAACAGAGATTGCGAGTGAGGTGCTGTTTGTGCAAGGCAAAGAGCAAATTGAAGCAAATTCTCTCCAGCAAGTTTGATGATTAGCAACTCTTTTGGCTGAACTAGCGTCGTGACCAAGATTTGCATTAGTAACAATGTACTGCATAAGCTTGCCATGATTTTTCTGGCAAGGTTTGAGACAACATTTTATTTATTGTAGCATAGAAATTACTTTCAACGTAAGACCCAAGACTAAGAGATACTCTGCAGCAGTCTGAGCTGCTGCTTGCCCCTTGAACAGCCTTATTCGACCCCTACTCTCATCCTTTGCCACAACTCCTGACGTTCATTGTGAAAAATCACGTCACTGCTTCCTGCCCTCTTAGCCACAGTGTCTCTGGGAGTTGTAGTCTGCTCTCCATTTCAGTTCCCTGCTCTCTGGCATGCAGGCATAAAGAGATTACATTTCCCAGCCAGTGCTGCTGAAGTCTTCTTCCTGGTTTGGGGCTGATGATGCTTGTGGACCAAACTGGCCCAACTAGGTCAATGATGTCAATGCAAATATTGTTTTAAAATCTCCCAGAATGCTTTCTTTGGCCGCCAGAGATTGATGCTGATTCCAGTAGACTCCCAGCCATTCCAGGAGGGATGGCAACCCCACTCTTCATTCAGGAATCTATCAAGTTCTTTCTCAAAAGCAGGAGAGAATCTATCCTCCCTACACTTTCAGGTACTTTGAGGTCATTTTCCCTGGAGGGTCCAGACTACACAAAAGAAAATACTTGCTGACGTTTTGCCTAACAATTGCTGCAAGCCATTTCTTCCCCATTCTGTGCCCCATGTATTAATTTTTGTCACATTCAAAAGTAATATGAATTGAGTCTGTATATGCCTTTAATAAGAATCCAGTTATTATTGTTTCTCTTCCTGCACCTAGTGGTGCACAAGGCAGACTTTCATCTGTTCCCATAGCAGGGTTTCCCCTGGAACAGGTCGCTAACCTCTTGCTAGAGACTTGCATCTTGAGCAGCACCACGCTGCATCAAGCATGGCTGATCAGGAGTCTTTCCCACTGCCACATACTGTTTGGAAGAATCTAAATGGGTTAGAGAAGAGAAAGCATCTTGGTGTATAGATACACAAACCTCAAACTAGCAACACAGGTTTCAAAAGCAAACCCAACACTAGGGGTTCATTTCTATTGAAAGCTTGTTTAGAATGTTGATTAGACTGCTGAAGAGTTCCAGGCAGATTTCTCAATTTATTTTGTCGCAATGTGGTGTGGGCTATTCTAGCGGCACCATTTCTGCTGACTAGAATGGTATGACCTTGCCTAATTCTGAACATAGAGCCCAATTAATTATGCAGGAGCAAGTAACTCTCTGAATTACCTGGCAGGTTGAGAGCTGATTTGTCTGCTCACCACCAGTTGGCGGATTCGAAGGTCCTGGCTCCATATTTAAATACCAATGCAACGCACTAATATCACTCTCCGTCCAACTGTCACTATGAGACAGCTCAAGATGACATCCAACCAGAAGCAAAAGGCCACTTCCCTTGAGAAGAAGGCAGCATGCTGCTTCAGCCACCAGGCCCTCGACACCTTGATCTGAGCAGTCCAGACATAAAGGCATATCCTCTATCCGTGGGATGGTCCAGAAAGCACCTGACTGTCACCTCTCCAGCCTGGGAGTTCATCGTCCAGGAGCTCAGTATGGCTGGTGCCAGAAGCACAACACAATACAGGAAGTGGTGAATGGTCTTATCTACTTCGTCATGTAAAGTCCTCCCTCAACCCCTCCCATATCAAACTCTCAATTTGGCATCATGTGCTCTTCACCGTCTCCACATCCATGGCAGCATGGTGGCAAAGTAGTTAGCACTGCTGCCTTACAGTGCCAGGGACCCGGGTTCAATTCCGGCCTCGGGTCACTGTCTGCGTGGGTTTCCTCTGGGTGCTCCGGTTTCCTCCCACAGTCCAAAGATGTGTGGAATAGGTTGATTCGCCAGGCTAAATTGACCTTGGTATCAGGAGGATTAGGGTAAATATGTGGTGTTACAGGAATAAGACCTGAGTGGAATTGTGGTCAGTGCAGATCCGATGGGCCGAATGGCCTCCTTCTGCACTGTAGGGATTCTATGATCCTATGATCCATTAGCAGGAGACACATTAACACCAATTCTCGAATGGAGACTTTTGTTTCACCACCATCCCATTTTATGCTGTTCACATTTTATTCTCTGGCCCTTCTGGGGAGGGCTCACTACACACACACACACGACATGTATTTCACCCAACCTCTGCTCCATACCCTCTGATCACATGCCTTTCTTTCGTTTTCATACAGGCTTAACTAGCGCACAACAAGCGAAAGAGAGCCCAGTCTGGGGAGGTTTGGCAGAGATAAATTTTAAAAGGCTGAAGCTGACCTTGCTGGGGAGGACAGCGATCATCCTGTTGAGAAGAGGAGATCGTCCTTTCCCAACCATCTCAGTACAGGTCACAGCTCCATCACTTTGGATATAGCTTCAGCTCATCAGAAACTCGCTTCTCTATTTTTGGGCATGAGCAAATCAAGGCCACCCACCTTGGTCACCAACAGTCTGAGCTCCCAGAGCACATCCAAGGACAAGGAGGCTCATGAACCATCACAGAGCTCATCACCCTCCATCAGAGCAGAGAGACACACCTTGGTGGGGTGTAGCTATCGATTAGACTTGGAGTCACTCTGGAGAACACCTCACTGGCATGTCCCTGCAGCAGCTGGAGTCACGGACAGCCCAGGTCTCAGGCACTCAAAAGGCTGCTGGAGGTCCACTATCCGCTCAGTCCCAGTAGATGATGAGCCTCTGGAAGCAGCTGCAAACTCAATAGTGGAGATGCAATGGCAGGCATCTGAGGTTCGAGGGTCATTCAGCAAACTCGAGCAAATGATGGAGAGTCCATCCGTGTTCTGTCTGAGGTAGTGGCTTTGACATGTAAGCGGCTTGATGCCACCATGGACAGATTGGCAACTATCATGGAGATCTTGGTCCAGATTTATGCTCGGTCCTGAACTCCATGGCACACACTCTGGTGGATACCATCAAGATATAGTTGACATGGGGATGAGGCACCTTAACCTTCCTCCAGGTGCCCCATCTCCTGGAGAAATCGGGCCGGGGCCCTCTTGCACCTACAGGGAAGATGAGCATCAGCCGGAGACCTCCACTCAAGCACTTCAAGGGTGCCCAGCTGCTCAGAGTCTCCTCTGCCTGTGTCCACACCTAAGTTAGCAGCACAGACCATCAAGGGCACTTCTGCCCCTGAGCAGGAGATCCCTATCAGTCTGGGGGCCACCATGCGATATCCGCATAGGTTATCGCTGGCGTCAGGACACAGCAGCCAGCAGGCTGTCTCCACCTCTACTGTGTATATCAGGACTGCACCAAGGTATGGTGGTAGTGTGAGGGAAATTAAAAATAATGTTGATAGCACACCCAGGAACTAGAAGTGACATCACCATGAATAAATTATTGAAATTCGTTGGATAATTTTGTGAATATTCTGGTCAATTGAAGTTATTGTGATTTGTACTTCGGAATCCTCTTACCTTCAGGTTTAGTCGTTCTCCGACTCGTGTGACAGTGTCCTGTTATAAGCTGAACACTCATCAGATGTCAAATTCAGTGCAATTAGTCCCTGGGCCCTTGTGTGTTGATGTGGAGATGCCGGCGTTGGACTGGGGTAAACACAGTAAGAAGTCTCTCAACACCAGGTTAAAGGGGCATGGTTAGTAAATTTGCAGATGACACCAAGATTGGTGGCATGGTGGATAGTGAAGAAAGTTATCTCCAATTGCAACGGGATCTTGATCAATTGGGCCAGTGGGCTGGCGAATGGCAGATGGAGTTTAATTTAGACAAATGCGAGGTGATGCATTTTGGTAGATTGAACCAGGGCAGGACTTACTCAGTTAATGGTAGGGCTTTGGGGAGAGTTACAGAACAAAGAGATCTAGGGGTACATGTTCATAGCTCCTTGAAAGTGGAGTCACAGGTGGACAGAGTGGTGAAGAAGGCATTAGGCATGCTTGGTTTCATCGGTCAGAACATTGAATACAGGAGTTGGGATGTCTTGTTGAAGCTGTACAAGACATTGGTAAGGCCACACTTGGAATACTGTGTGCAATTCTGGTCACCCTATTATAGAAAGGATATTATTAAACTAGAAAGAGTACAGAAAAGATTTACTAGGATGCTACTGAGACTTGATGGATTGAGTTATAAGGAGAGACTGAATAGACTGGGACTTTTTTCTCTGGAGCATAGGAGGCTGAGGGGTGACCTTATAGAGGGCGGCACGGTAGCACAGTGGTTAGCACTGCTGCTTCACGGCTCCAGGGACCTGGGTTCGATTGCCGGCTTGGGTCACTGTCTGTGTGGAGTTTGCACATTCTCCTCGTGTCTGCATGGGTTTCCTCCCACAGTCCAAAGATGTGCGGGTTAGGTTGATTGGCCATGCTATAATTGCCCCTTAGTGTCCTGAGATGCGTAGGTTAGAGGGATTAGTGGGTAAATATGTAGGGATATGGGGGTAGGGCCTGGGTGGGATTGTGGTCGGTGCAGACTCGATGGGTCGAATGGCCTCTTTCTGTGCTGTAGAGTTTCTAAGTTTCAAAGTTTTTAAGGTCTATAAAATAATGAGAGGCATAGACAACGTAGATAGTCAATTTCTTTTCCCAAAGGTAGGAGAGTCTAAAACTAGAAGGCATAGGTTTAAGGTGAGAGGGGAGAGATACAAAAGTGTCCAGAGGAGCAATTTTTTCACAGAGGGTGGTGAGTGTCTGGAGCAAGCTGCCAGAGGTAGTCGAGTAGTACAATTTTATCTTTTAAAAAGCATTTAGATAGTTACATGGGTACGATGGGTATAGAGGGATATGGGCCAAATGCGGGCAATTGGAATTAGCTTAGGGTTTTCAAAAAAAAGGGCGGCATGGACAAGTTGGGCCGAAGGGCCTGTTTCCATGCTGTAAACCTCTATGACTCTAAGTCCAGCAGGCTTATTTGGTAGCACAAGCCACTAGCTTTCGGAGCGCTGCTCCTTCATCAGGTGAGTGATGAAGCCCTGTATATGCCCTGTTTGTGAATAGAACTCCCACTCACCTGATGAAGGAGCCAGAGGAGGTGGAGAGGTGGTGGAAGCAGGCACATTCGCAACATTTAAAAGGAATCTGGATGGTTACATGAATAGGGAGGAAATAGGGGGATATGGACCAAGCGGGAGGTTTTTCTTTAGTTAAGGCATCATGATCGGCACGAGCTTGGAGGGCTGAAGGGCCTGTTTCTGAGCTGTATTTTTCTTCGTTCTTTTCTGTTTACAGCACAAGAGGAGGCCATTTGGCCCATCATGCCATGCCAATCAACAAAGATCTCACTACGCTAATCACATTTTTCAGCGCTTGGCCAATAGCCCTGGAGGTTATGGCAGCGCAAGTGAGTATCTCGGTACTTCTTAAATGTTACAAGAGTTTCTGACTCAACCATCCTTTCAGGCAGTGAGTCCAGACTCCCACCATACTCTGGGTGAAAAGGTTTCTCCTCAACTCACCTCTTAGCCTCACCTCTTGATAAGGTTCCCCAGGTTAAGCTATTGCAGAAAATACGGACACATGGGATTGAGGGTGATTTAGTGGTTTGGATCAGGAATTGGCTAGCTGTAAGAAGACAGAGGGTGGTGGTTGATGGGAAATGTTCATCCTGGAGTTCAGTTACTAGTGGTGTACCGCAAGGATCTGTTTTGGGGCCACTGCTGTTTGTCATTTTTATAAATGACCTGGATGAGGGCGTAGAAGGATGGGTTAGTAAATTTGCGGATGACACTAAAGTCGGTGGAGTTGTGGACAGTGCGGAAGGTTGTTGCAGGTTACAGAGGGACATAGATAAGCTGCAGAGCTGGGCTGAGAGGTGGTAAATGGAATTTAATGTGGAAAAGTGTGAGGTGATTCACTTTGGAAGGAGTAACAGGAATACAGAGTACTGGGCTAATGGTAAGATACTTGGTAGTGTGGATGAGCAGAGAGATCTGGGTGTCCATGTGCATAGATCCCTGAAAGTTGGCACCCAGGTTGATAGGGTTGTTAAGAAGGCGTACGGAGTGTTAGCTTTTATTGGTCGAGGGATTGAGTTTCAGAGCCATGAGGTCATGTTGCAGCTGTACAAAACTCTGGTGCAGCCGCACTTGGAGTATTGTGTACAGTTCTGATCGCCGCATTATAGGAAGGATGTGGAAGCATTGGAAAGACTGCAGAGGAGATTTACCAGGATGTTGCCTGGTTTGGTGGGAAGGTCTTATGAGGAAAGGCTGAGGGGCTTGAGATTGTTTTCGTTAGAGAGAAGAAGGTTAAGAGGTGACTTAATCGAGGCGTATAAGATGATCAGAGGATTAGATAGGGTGGATAGTGAGAGCCTTTTTCCTTGGATGGTGATAGCTAGCACGAGGGGACATAGCTTTAAATTGAGGGGTGATAGATATAGGACAGATGTCAGAGGTAGGTTCTTTACTCCGAGAGTAGTAAGGGCGTGGAATGCCCTGCCTGCAGCATAGTGGACTCGCCAACATTAAGGGCATTTAAATGGTCATTGGATAAAAATATGGATGATATTGGAATAGTGTAGGTTAGATGGGCTTTAGATTGGTTTCACAGGTCGGCGCAACATCGAGGTCCAAAGGGCCTGTACTGCACTGTAATGTTCTATGTAGCCTTCTACATGGTGGCACAGTAGTTAGCACTGCTGCCTCACAGCACCAAGGTTCCGGGTTCGATTCCCAGCTTGGGTCACTGTCTTTGTCGCACCTGCACATTCTCCTCGTGTCTGTGTGTGTGTTTCCTCCGGGTGCTGCGGTTTTCTCCCGCAGCCTGAAGACCTGCTGTTAGGTGCATTAGCCAAGCTAAATTCTCTCTCAGTGCACCCAAACAGGTTCCGGAGTATGGCGCCTAGGGGATTTTCACTAACTTCATTCCAGTGTTAATCTAAGTCTTCTTATGGCACGAATAAATAAACGTAAAACAACTTTACCCCTTACCTTAAATCTACACCCCCTGTTTATTGACCCCTTTACTAATGGAAAAAGTGCCTTCCTATCCACCCTATCTGTGCCCCTCATATTCTTATACACCTCGATCAGGTCCCTCCAATCTTTCCACAAAGCTCAGACCCTCCAACCCAGGTGGCATCCTAGTAAATCTTCTCTGCATGCTCTCCAGTACAGTCACATCCTTTCTATAATGTGGCAACCAGAACTGCACACAGTGCTCCAGCTGTGGCCTAACCAGCATTTTATACATTTTTTATTCATTTGTGGGACACGGATGTCACTGGCTGGCCAGCATTTATTGCCTATCTCTAGTTGCCTGAGGGCAGTTGAGAGTCTACCACATTGCTGTGGCTCTGGGCTCACATGTAGACCAGACCAGGTAAGGACAGCAGATTTCCTTCCCTAAAGGATGTTAGTGAACCAGATGGGTTTTTTCAACAATAGCTTCATGGTCATCAGTAGATTCTTAATTCCAGATATTTTTTATTGAATTCAAATTCCACCAGCTGCCATGGCGGGATTCAAACCCAGATCCCCAAAACATTAGCTGAGTTTCTGGATTAATAGTCTAGCAATCATACCATCAGGCTATGACCTCAGCAGCTTCCTAGACCTTTCGATGAGCTCTCATCCTCTTCCAATGCACCCTCTGGCAAGAACTCACCACTTTGCTAGATGGTGAAGGGCACAGCAGTCATGTGGGAAAGACTCTGCAGAGCTGAGCGTTCCAGGCATCTGAAGGGCATCTTATGAAGGTGTGAGCATTGTTATACCTCTACTCGGCTTGAGTCAGAGGGCGATGCACCAGAGTTAAGTGGGTAGCCTTTATTCACCTGCAGAAGTTCTGGCCCCTCAGGAATCCCAGTCACTGGGAAGTGACTGTGGATGTAGGCATCATGACAACTCCCAGGGTCACATGCACACATGTGCAGGATGCGCTTGCAAAGGTCACACATCAGTTGCACATTGATGGAATGTTCGTCCTTGAGGTTTATAAACATTAGGGGCTGCAATCACGAAGTCCATTTAGTCACATGGGTGCAGTCTATTGCACCCGATTGGCTGCAAAGCTGGTGAATCTTTGAGCCTGACTATCCTCGTCCTGAGCAACCCTCCTATAAAAGACATTGGTGACCTCCTTTATGCAGCGACATGTTGTGTACTGAGATGCCTCGTTGGTCTCCTGTTGACCCCTTGAAAGACCAGAGGCAAGTAAATGGAGTCCTGTCTTTACCTGAAAAGCCTCCAACCCCATGTGGCATCAGGTCTTCATGAATGTTATGTATTTAAGCAGTTGCATGATTGCTTTAAGAGCAGGTCATACGATTTAATGCCAATGTCTTTGGGGTGTTTCAGAGGTTCCTGCTTTTGGTTTCAGTTTATACTCTGTCCAGTCAAAGTCCCTTTCAATAAATTTGTTTTATTTTGAATCATAGAAGAAATCATAGAAACCCTACAGTGCAGAAGGAGGCCATTCGGCCCATCGAGTCTGCACCGACCACAATCCCACCCAGGCCCCACCCCCACATATTTACCCGCTAATCCCTCTAACCTACGCATCCCAGGACTCTAAGGGGCAATTTTTTTAACCTGGCCAATCAACCTAACCCGCACATCTTTGGACTGTGGGAGGAAACCGGAGCACCCGGAGGAAACCCACGCAGACACGAGGAGAATGTGCAAACTCCACACAGACAGTGACCCGAGCCGGGAATCAAACCCGGGACCCTGGAGCTGTGAAGCAGCAGTGCTAACCACTGTGCTACCGTGCCACCCATCTATGTGTGCAAAGCACATGTTTTATTTTTGTTCAATATCCACAACCCCGAACGGTGTTAGGAAATTACAATGAAGAATGTGGTGTATGGGATGTATGAGATCTTTAGACGTTCACAGGTGTACCCAGTACTGGTTCTCACTCTTCAACAATAAACACTTGGTGTGGTGAGTTGCCTCTGCTATCTGGCTCTCTCCTCCTCACTTTTCTGTTCATGCTCAAGCTCCTCTTGACTATGTTCCCCTGATGGTGTCTCATGCTGGAGTTGCAAGTGTCGACATGCCTCCCTCATTGAATGAGGACTCTGCGAAATGCAGCATTGAACCCTGAATCCATTAGTTCTTTTGCCTTCTCTCTGAAAGTAAACATCGAAGACAATAATGGTTAAAGGGTACAGAAAAGGAAGCTGTGATTTGAAGACCTATGTGTTGTACCTGTTAATTCTCAGATACTTTCAACCAGTTTACTTACTCCAAGGTTTTAACCCGGTGTCCTTATTTGCAAGATGGACAAAGGACAAACACAGTAAAGGTTCAACAAGTTTATTAATAATAACACTATTAACCCTTAAATTACCCACATAAAACAAGAGGATACCCCAGCAGATTCAAGTATACTACCCGTAAAGATGGTTTGATTGAACTGCAGGCCCGATTCTCTGAGTCCCTCTGGTCCGTCATCACGAAGGTGAGTCTCGATGGCAGCTTCTTCGTTCCTTCCTTCCTTCGGTCAATCTTCCAAATGGGCAAGGCCGCCTCCTTTGTCGAGTCTTCGCTCCTGTGTGACTCGAAGTGTGTCCCTTTATCCCCCAGCCTGCTTACCTTTCCAGAAACTTCTCTGGCTTCCGGCCAATGAGGTTCCAGGAGGGGGTTCCAATACCCAGTGGATTTCTTGATGTCTGCCTGACAGGGCACCAGGGTCCGCCCCCAGGTGTCCCATCTCCCAGGAACTTTCGGTGACGGAAAGTCTGGCCCGATCTGGGCTTCTAACAATAGGCTGGTGCATTTCAATGGGGTGCAATGATCTCCTGCTAAGTACCAAGTAGAGTGTAACGACCTTTGATAGGTGGTTGATGGGTCAGGCCCAGACACATTTGTGTATTTGTATAATTGGCCTGCCTGAGGTTTGACTGTGTTTGATTTTAATATGCCCAATTCTTTAATTTAGGATATCCAATTTTATCAGCCTTAAAACTGGGCCCTGTTTATATCACCACATTTGGGAGATGTGGGGCTGCACAGCTTTGGGTACTTTGATAGCATTGTGTGTAAGTTCTAGATACTAATTGAACTTAGCTTCCAATTGTGTTCATTTGAGACTGTTTCCTATAAGAAAAAACACAATGGCGGCAGCGGCGATGTGTCACAGATTTGAGTCCAGGCTCTGGCTGTGCACAGCCTGGGGAAAACCTTGTGGAAGAGCCTGGGGTGAGTGGCCCTAGACCACGACCACGACCAGGCAACCCTGTCGGGGTTTCGAGATGACTCCCTCAGACGATGAGCTGTTCCAGCGCACTAGAGTGAATGCTGTGGAACGGGAATCCCATGATATCATGGTCATCAATGGTGACAACAAGCATGGCACCTTAAGTTAAACTGCACTAATTTAATTCACAAGGTTGAATGTTTTAACACTTGTTTTTCTTTGCCCAATGATCTTTGAATTTAGTAAACACAACTGCTAATTTTAAATGCTGGGGTAGTTTATGGTTTCACAGCAGTAATTGTTCAACTTTTAACATCTTGCATCATTGGCTTAAGAGCCATATGGTGTTTCTCCCTTCAAGTGTAAATGTGATACTGAGACCAAGTCATGTGATGAGCTAGTGTCCAGAATTCAGCTTAAAATCATACTGGATTGACATACCTCGATTATTTGACTAATGTCCTTCACCAAACCACTGAAAAAGAAAAACATGTATCTGATGAAGCTTTACCCTTAGACACTAGCATGTACGTAGAGGTGTGCATTCCAGAGATGTGACATCTGGAGCCCTGTGGGGGTGATAAGGTAAATGTAATGATGAAACCAAAGTAACTCTGCACTCCATTCTTTGAAGTGACGTACCAATGACTTTCAGTTGCTCATGGTCAATGAGTAGAATCCATTCAGAAAGAGTTCAGAAGAGCCAGGAGGGGACATGAGAAGTCTTTGGCAGGTAGGATCAAGGAAAACCCTAAAGCTTTCTATAGGTATGTCAGGAATAAAAGAATGACTAGGGTAAGATTAGGGCCAGTCAAGGACAGTAGTGGGAAGTTGTGCGTGGAGTCTGAAGAGATAGAGGCACTAAATGAATATTTTTTGTTGGTATTCACACTGGAGAGGGACAGTGTTGTCGAGGGAAGTACTGAGATGCAGGCTGTTGGACTGGATGGGATTGATGTTCATAAGGAGGAGGTGTTAGCAATTCTGGAACGGGTAAAAATAGATAAGTCCCCTGGGCCGGATGGGATTTATCCTAGGATTCTCTGGGAGGCTAGAGAGGAGATTGCAGAGCCTTTGGCTTTGATCTTTGTGTCGCCATTGTCTACAGGAACAGTGCCAGAAGACTGGAGGATAGCAAATGTTGTCCCCTTGTTCAAGAAGGGGAGTAGGGACAACCCTGGTAATTATAGACCGGTGAGCCTTACTTCTGTTGTGGGCAAAGTATTGGAAAGGATTATAAGAGATAGGATTTATAATCACCTAGAAAGGAATAATTTGATTAGGGATAGTCAGCACGGTTTTGTGAAGGGTAGGTCGTGCCTCACAAACCTTATTGAGTTCTTTGAGAAGGTGACCAAAGAGGTGGATGAGGGTAAAGTAGTTGATGTGGTGTATATGGATTTCAGCAAAGTGTTTGATAAGGTTCCCCATGGTAAGCTTTTGCAAAAAATACGGACACATGGGATTGAGGGTGATTTAGTGGTTTGGATCAGGAATTGGCTAGCTGTAAGAAGACAGAGGGTGGTGGTTGATGGGAAATATTCATCCTGGAGTTCAGTTACTAGTGGTGTACCGCAAGGATCTGTTTTGGGGCCACTGCTGTTTGTTATTTTTATTAATGACTTGGATGAGGGCGTGGAAGGATGGATTAGTAAATTTGCAGATGACACTAAAGTCGGTGGAGTTGTGGACAGTGCAGAGGGAAGTGGCAGGTTACAGAGGGACATAGATAAGCTGCAGAGCTGGGCTGAGAGGTGGCAAATGGAGTTTAATGTGGAAAGGTGTGAGGTGATTCACTTTGGAAGGAGTAACAGGAATACAGAGTACTGGGCTAATGGTAAGATACTTGGTAGTGTGGATGAACAGAGAGATCTGGGTGTCCATGTGCATGGATCCCTGAAAGTTGGCACCCAGGTTGATAGGGTTGTTAAGGCGTACGGAGTGTTAGCTTTTATTGGTCGAGGGATTGGGTTTCGGAGCCATGAGGTCATGTTGCAGCTGTACAAAACTCTGGTGCGGCCGCATTTGGAGTATTGCATACAGTTCTGGTCGCCGTGTTATAGGAAAGATGTGGAAGTGTTGGAAAGACTGCAGAGGAGATTTACCAGGATGATGCCTGGTATGGTGGGAAAATTATATGAGGAAAGGCTGAGGGGCTTGAGGTTGTTTTCGTTAGAGAGAAGAAGGTTAAGAGGTGACTTAATAGAGGCATACAAGATGATCAGAGGATTAGATAGGGTGGATAGTGAGAGCCTTTTTCCTCGGATGGTGATGGCTAGCACGAGGGGACATAGCTTTAAATTGAGGGGAGAGAGATATAGGACAGATGTTAGAGGTAGGTTCTTTACTCAGAGAGTAGTAAGGGCGTGGAATGCCCTGCCTGCAGCAGTAGTGGACTCGTCAACATTAAGAGCATTCAAATGGTTATTGGATAAACATATGGATGATATTGGAATAGTGTAGATTAGAGGGGCTTTAGATTGGTTCCACTGGTCGGCGCAACATCGAGGGCCGAAGGGCCTGTACTGCGCTGTAATGTTCTATGTTCTAGTAATGCATGGCGCTCATTATTAACCCATGCCCTTCACTGATGGGTGGCAGATATAATGCACCTGTGCCATCTTCACTATTTTCTTCACTCTCCATGGCTGCATTCTAACCTTAGACTCTGTCGATGTTGAGACTTTGATGTGAGCTATTGAGTTCTGTGTGTGTCTCCAACAATGCTGAATTAAATTATTGGTTTTCTGTTACTTCCTTGGCAATGAGGTCTCCTTTGTAACTGAGCTGTAGAACATAAGAAGAACTAGGAGCAAGAGTAGGCCATCTGACCCCTCGAGCCTGCTCCGCCTTTCAATAAGATCATGGCTGATCTTTTCGTGGACTCAGCTCCACTTACCTGCCCGTTCACCATAACCCTTAATTCCTTTACTGTTCAAAAATTTATCTGTCCTTGCCTTAAAAACGTTCAGTGAGGTAGCCTCAACTGCTTCACTGGGCAGGGAATTCCACAGATTCACAACCCTTTGTGTGAAGAAGTTCTTCCTCAACTCAGTCCTAAATCTGCTTCCCCTTATTTTGAGGCTATGCCCCCTAGATCTAGTTTCACCCGCCAGTGGAAACAACTTCCCTGCTTCTATCTTATCCATTCCCTTCGTAATCTTATGTTTCTGTAAGATCTTGTCGAAATCTCGACTTCCGAGTTTGACTTGAACACAAGATACTTAACCGGCAGATTGTCTTTATTTTACTTGCTAGCAAGGGGAGGAGTCTTGACACAATGCATCAGTGACACCACTCCACCGGACAAAGAAAATCATCCTGGTTTATACAATTCTGCAGCTCACAGTCAGTTGGACACAATCCAGTCAAAAGTGTTACAAATGACATACTTAACGTATTAATCTAATAGAAAAAGTACTGAACCACCCTGATCTATGAGGTCACGATGCCTCGTGGAATACCCCAATATATCATCCCTAAGCCTGTTCTCTAGTCTTAGTCAGACATCATGTCTCTATTTTGATAGCAGCCTCACAAAGCATCTTCACTAAAACAGTCGCATATGGGCATCTTTTAATTGATAAAGGGGTGTCTACAAAAGCCATTAGTATTTTATGGCCTTGTCAGTGAAGTTAACTGAATCTCTAAGGGATGTGGTCAACTCATCTTGCCTTCAGGATATTTCCCAATTATAGCCCTGATAAGTTTTGTTTATTGCCAACTTAATGAAACACATGGATATATTGCTTATCAATTCAATGACTGAGCTTTTTATCACTATCTACAATTAAAAGGGGTACTATCATGTTACTATTAATCTTTGTCAGTTCCCACTAAGTCCCCTACCACTTTTAGAGACTTCTAGATAAGTACATGGAACTTAGTAAGATAGAGGATTATAGGTAAGCCTAGTAATCGCTAAGGTAGGGACATGTTCGGCACAACTTTGTGGGCTGAAGGGCCTGTATTGTGCTGTAGTTTTTCTATGTTTCTACAACTCTTTTGTTAGCTAAAACACTAATATCTTTCTGACTATGTTTTGATTAGAAACTGTGAAGGCAGCTTCATTAAACTCTCTCTTGTATCAGTTGTTTCTGATGAGGTGTCTGGTGAGGCAATTAAGTCTCCTTTATGGCTTTGTGATTCCAACAGTTGGGTGCTTTAAAGGAATGTATCTAACATATGTTTGGTATCAAAGGGGCACTATGTAACTGTGCATTACAGTTTCTTGGTTTAATTTCTAAAAATGTATAGACGATGTAGTGAAGATATAAAATGAATTCTGCATCTAAGTTGATTAAACAAAAACCCTAGCAGAGTCTCCCAATTTTATAGTAGCCCTTTTCTTTGGTATCTTTCTACAGTCTCCCCTCATTCTTCTGAATTCCAGTGAGTATAGCCCCAATCTACTCGGTCTCTCCTCATAAGCCAACCCTCTCAACTCCGGAATCAACCGAGTGAATCTCCTCTGCAACCCCCCCCCTAGTGCCAGTATACCCTTTCTCAAGTAAGGAGACCAAAACTGTACACAGTACTCCAGGTGTGGCCTCACCAGCACCCTATACAGCTGCAACATAACCTCATTGTTTTTAAACTCCATCCCTCGAGCAATGAAGGACAAAATTCAATTTGCCGTCTTAATTTCCTGCAAACCAACTCCTTGTGATTCTTGCACAAGGACACCCAGGTCCCTTTGCACAGCAGCATGCTACAATTTTTTACCATTTAAATAATAGTCCATTTTGCTGTTATTCCTACTAAAATGGATGACCTCACATTTACCGACATTGTGCTCCATCTGCCAGACCCTTGCCCACTCACTTAGATTATCAATATCCCTTTGCAGACTTTCAGTGTCCTCTGCACACTTTGCTCTGCCACTTACCTTAGTGTCATCTGCGAATTTTGACGCACTACATTTGGTCCCCAACTCCAAATCATCTATGTAAATTGTAAACAATTGCAGTCCCAACACTGATCCCTGAGGCACACCACTAGTCACTGATCGCCAACCAGAAAAACACCCACTTACCCCCACTCTTTGCTTTCTGTTAGTTAACCAATCCTCTATCCATGCTAATACATTACCCGTAATACCGTGTAGCTTTATCTTATGCAGCAGTCTTTGGTGCGGCACCTCGTCAAATGCCTTCTGAAAATCCAGATACACCACATCCACAGGTTCCCCGTTGTTCACTACGCATGTAATGTTCTCCAAGAATTCCACCAAATTAGTCAAACATGACCTTCCCTTCATGAACCCATGCTGCGTCTTACCAATGGGACAATTTGTATCTAGATGTCTTGCTATTAGAACATAGAACAGTACAGCACAGAACAGGCCCTTCGGCCCACGATGTTGTGCCGAGCTTTATCTGAAACCAAGATCAAGCTATCCCACTCCCTATCATCCTGGTGTGCTCCATGTGCCTATCCAATAACCGCTTAAATGTTTCTAAAGTGTCTGACTCCACTATCACTGCAGGCAGTCCATTCCACACCCCAACCACTCTCTGCGTAAAGAACCTACCTCTGATATCCGTCCTGTATCTCCCACCACGAACCCTATAGTTATGCCCCCTTGTAATAGCTCCATCCACCCGAGGAAATAGTCTTTGAACGTTCACTCTATCTATCCCCTTCATCATTTTATACACCTCTATTAAGTCTCCCCTCAGCCTCCTCCGCTCCAGAGAGAACAGCCCTAGCTCCCTCAACCTTTCCTCATATGACTTCCCCTCCAAACCAGGCAGCATCCTGGTAAATCTCCTCTGCACTCCTTCCAGCGGCTTCCACATCCTTCCTACAGTGAGGTGACCAGAACTGCACACAATATTCCAAATGTGGTCTCACCAAGGTCCTGTACAGTTGCAGCATAACCCCACGGCTCTTAAACCCCAACCCCCTGTTAATAAAAGCTAACACACTATAGGCCTTCTTCACAGCTCTATCCACTTGAGTGGCAACCTTTAGAGATCTGTGGATATGGACCCCAAGATCTCTCTCTTCCTCCACAGTCTTCAGAACCCTACCTTTGACCCTGTAATCCACATTTAAATTTGTCCTACCAAAATGAATCACCTCACATTTATCAGGGTTAAACTCCATTTGCCATTTTTCAGCCCAGCTTTGCATCCTATCTATGTCTCTTTGCAGCCTACAACAGCCCTCCACCTCATCCACTACTCCACCAATCTTGGTGTCATCAGCAAATTTACTGATCCACCCTTCAGCCCCCTCCTCTAAGTCATTAATAAAAATCACAAAGAGCAGAGGACCAAGCACTGATCCCTGCGGCACACCGCTAGCAACCTGCCTCCAATCCGAAAATTTTCCATCGACCACCACCCTCTGTCTTCGGTCAGACAGCCAGTTGCCTATCCAATCGGCCAACTTTCCCTCTATCCCACACCTCCTCACTTTCATCATAAGCCGACCATGGGGGACCTTATCAAACGCCTTACTAAAATCCATGTATATGACATCAACTGCCCTACCTTCATCAACACACTTAGTTACCTCCTCAAAAAATTCTATCAAATTTGTGAGGCATGACTTGCCCTTCACGAATCCGTGCTGACTATCTCGGATTAATCCGCATCTTTCTAAATGGTCGTAAATCCCATCCCTAAGGACCCTTTCCATCAATTTACCAACCACCGAAGTAAGACTAACCGGTCTATAATTACCAGGGTCATTTCTATTCCCTTTCTTAAACAGAGGAACAACATTCGCCATTCTCCAGTCCTCTGGCACCATCCCCGTGGACAGCGAGGACCCAAAGATCAACGCCAAAGGCTCTGCAATCTCATCCCTTGCCTCCCAAAGAATCCTAGGATACATTTCATCAGGCCCAGGGGACTTATCGACCTTCAGTTTATTCAAAACTGCCAAGACATCCTCCCTCCGAACATCTATTTCCTCCAGCCTATTAGCCTGTAACACCTTCTCTTCCTCAAAAACATGGCCCCTCTCCTTGGTGAACACTGAAGAAAAGTATTCATTCATCACCTCGCCTATCTCTACTGACTCCATACACAAGTTCCCACTACTGTCCTTGACCGGCCCTAACCTCACCCTGGTCATTCTTTTATTCCTCACATAAGAGTAAAAAGCCTTGGGGTTTTCCTTGATCCGACCCGCCAAGGACTTCTCATGTCCCCTCCTAGCTCTCCTAAGCCCCTTTTTCAGCTCATTCCTTGCTAACTTGTAACCCTCAATCGAGCCATCTGAACCTTGTTTCCTCATCCCGACATAAGCTTCCCTCTTCCTTTTCACAAGACATTCCACCTCTTTTGTGAACCATGGTTCCCTCACTCGGCCATTTCCTCCCTGCCTGACAGGAACATACCTATCAAGGACATCCAGTATTTGTTCCTTGAAAAAATTCCACTTTTCATTAGTTCCTTTCTCTGACAGTTTCTGTTCCCAACTTATGCCCCCTAATTCTTGCCTAATCGCATCATAATTACCCCTCCCCCAATTGTAAACCTTGCCCTGCCGTACGGCCCTATCCCTCTCCATTGCAATAACAAAAGACACCGAATTGTGGTCACTATCTCCAAATTGCTCTCCCACAACCAAATCTAACACTTGGCCCGGTTCATTTCCCAGTACCAAATCCAATGTGGCCTCACCTCTAGTCGGCCCATCCACATATTGTGTCAGGAAACCCTCCCGCACACACTGCACAAAAACTGCCCCATCCAAACTATTTGACCTACAAAGGTTCCAATCAATATTTGGAAAGTTAAAGTCCCCCATGACAACTACCCTGTGACCCCCACACATATCCATAATCTGCTTAGCAATTTCTTCCTCCACATCTCTATTACTATTTGGGGGCCTATAGTAAACTCCTAGCAACGTGACCGCTCCTTTCCTATTTCTAACTTCAGCCCATATTACCTCAGTGTGCAGATCCCCCACGAAGTGCCTTTCCGCAGCCGTTAAACTATCCTTGATTAACAATGCCACTCCTCCACCTCTTTTACCAGCTTCCCTACACTTAGTGAAACATCTATACCCCGGAACGTCCAACAACCATTCCTGTCCTTGTTCTACCCACGTCTCCGTAATGGCCACAACATCGTAGTCCCAAGTACCAATCCACGCCCCAAGTTCATCTACCTTGTTCCGGATGCTCCTTGCATTGAAGTAGACACACTTCAACCCACCTTCCTGTCTACCAGTACCCACCCTTGACCCTGATACCTTCCACAATACCTCACCACCCTCACTGACTTCTGGACTACAACTCCCTTTCCCACTCCCCTGACAAATTAGTTTAAACCCCCCTGAAGAGCTGTAACAAATTTCCCTCCGAGGATATTGGTGCCCCTCTGGTTCAGGTGCACCCCGTCCTGTTTGTACAGGTCCCACCTTCCCCAGAACGTGTTCCAATTATCCACGTATCTGAAACCCTCCCTCCTACACCATCCCTGCAACCACATATTTAACTGCACTCTCTCCCTGTTCCTCAACTCGCTATCACGTGGTACCGGCAACGTACCAGAGATGACCACATGTTTCGTCTTGGCTCTCAGCTTCCAGCCCAGCTCCAGAAATTCCTGCTTTAAATCCCCGTCCCTTCTCTTACCTATGTCATTGGTACCAATGTGCACCATGACTTGTGACTGTTTCCCCTCCCCCTTCAGAATCTGGAAAACACGGTCTGAGACATCACGGACCTTGGCATCCGGTAGGCAACATACCATCCGTGAGTCTCTTTTGCTGCCACAGAACCTCCTATCTATCCCTCTAACTAACGAGTCCCCAATAACTATCGCCCTCCCGCTCTCCCCCTTTCCCTCCTATTCCTTGATAGATTCAAATATTTTCCCTACTACAGAAGTTAAGCTAACTGGCCTATAGTTACCCACCTTTTGTGTAGCTCCTTTTTTAAACAGCAGCGTCACATTTGCTATTTTCCAATCTGCGGGAACCACCCCAGAGTCCAGCAAATTTTGGTAAATTACTACTCGTGCATTTACAAATGAATGGTCTAGTTGGACCAATGAGCGGCACAGGCTTGGAGGACCGAAGGGCCTGTTTCCTGTGCTGTACTGTTCTTTGTTTTTTTGCTATTTCCCCCGCCATCTCTTTTAGTATCCTGGGATGCATTCCATCAGGACCAGGAGACTTGTCTATCTTTAGCCCCATTAGCTTGCCCAACACAACACTCCAAAGATGTGCGGGTTAGGTTGATTGGCCATGCTAAAAATTGTCCTTAGTATCCTGAGATGCGTAGGTTAGAGGGATTAGTGGGTGTAAATATATAAGGATATGGAGGTAGGGCCTGGATGGGATTGTGGTCGGTGCAGACTTGATGGGCCGAATGGCCTCTTTCTGTGCTGTAGGGTTTCTGTGATTCTTCTGTGATGGTTCACAAAAGAGGTTGAATGTCTTGTCAAGAGGAAAAAGGAAGCGTATGTAAGGATGAGAAAACAAGGTTCAGTTGGGTCGCTTGAAGGTTACAAGGTAGCAAGGAATGTGCTTAAAAAAAGGGCTTAGGAGAGCTAGGAGGGGGCATGAGAAGTCCTTGGCGGGTCGGATCAAGGAAAATCCCAAGGCTTTTTACTGTTATGTGAGAAATAAAAGAATGACCAGGGTGAGGTTAGGGCCGGTCAAGGACAGTCGTGGGAACTTGTGCATGGAGTCAGAACAAAGAACAGTACAGCACAGGAAACAGGCCCTTCGGCCCTCCAAGCCTGTGCCGCTCCTTGGTCCAACTAGACCAATCGTTTGTATCCCTCCATTCCCAGGCTGCTCACGTGACTATCCAGGTAAGTCTTAAATGATGTCAGCGTGCCTGCCTCCACCACCCTACTTGGCAGCGCATTCCAGGCCCCCACCACCCTCTGTAAAAAAAATCCCTCTGATATCTGAGTTATACTTCGCCCCTCTCACCTTGAGCCCATGACCCCTCGTGATCGTCACCTCCGACCTGGGAAAAAGCTTCCCACTGTTCACCCTATCTATCCCCTTCATAATCTTGTACACCTCTATTAGATCTCCCTTCATTCTCTGTCTTTCCAGGGAGAACAACCCCAGTCTACCCAATCTCTCCTCATAGCTAAGACCCTCCATACCAGGCAACATCCTGGTAAACCTTCTCTGCACTCTCTCTAACGCCTCCACGTCCTTCTGGTAGTGCGGCGACCAGAACTGGACGCAGTACTCCAAATGTGGCCTAACCAGCGTTCTATACAGCTGCATCATCAGACTCCAGCTTTTATACTCTATACCCCGTCCTATAAAGGCAAGCATACCATATGCCTTCTTCACCACCTTCTCCACCTGTGTTGCCACCTTCAAGGATTTGTGGACTTGCACACCTAGGTCGCTCTGTGTTTCTATACTCCTGATGACTCTGCCATTTATTGTATAACTCCCTAGAAGAAGAGATAGGAGAGGCAATGAATGAATACTTTTCTTCAGTGTTCACCAAGGAGAAGGGCCATGTTTTTGAGGATGAGTGTGTGATGCAGGCTGATAGGCTGGAGGAGGTAGATGTTCTGAGGGAAGATGTATTAGCAATTTTGAAAAACCTGAGGGTCGATAAGTCCCCTGGGCCAGATGGGAAATATCCTAGGATTCTTTGGGAAGCAAGGGATGAGATTGCAGAGCCTTTGGCTTTGATCTTTGGATCCTCACTGTCCACGGGGATAGTCATGATGTGGAGATGCCGGCGTTGGACTGGGGTAAACACAGTAAGAAGTTTAACAACACCAGGTTAAAGTCCAACAGGTTTATTTGGTAGCAAAAGCCACACTAGCTTTCGGAGCTGCAAGCCCCTTCTTCAGGTGAGTGGGAATTCTGTTCACAAACAGAGCATATAAAGACACAAACTCAATTTACATGAATAATGGTTGGAATGCGAATACTTACAACTAATCAAGTCTTTAAGAAACAAAACTATGTGAGTGGAGAGAGCATCAAGACAGGCTAAAAAGATGTGTATTGTCTCCAGACAGTGAAACTCTGGGGGGGTTACAAATAGTGTGCCATGAACCCAATATCCCGGTTGAGGCCGTCCTCGTGTGTGCGGAACTTGGCTATCAGTTTCTGCTCAGCAACTCTGCGCCGTCGTGTGTCGCGAAGGCCGCCTTGGAGAACGCTTACTCGAATATCAGAGGCCGAATGCCCGTGACCGCTGAAGTGCTCCCCAACAGGAAGAGAACAGTCTTGCCTGGTGATTGTCGAGCGGTGTTCATTCATCCGTTGTCGCAGCGTCTGCATAGTTTCCCCAATGTACCATGCCTCGGGACATCCTTTCTTGCAGCGTATCAGGTAGACAACGTTGGCCGAGTTGCAAGAGTATGTACCGTGTACCTGGTGGATGGTGTTCTCACGTGAGATGATGGCATCTGTGTCGATGATCCGGCACGTCTTGCAGAGGTTGCTGTGGCAGGGTTGTGTGGTGTCATGGTCACTGTTCTCCTGAAGGCTGGGTAGTTTGCTGCGGACAATGGTCTGTTTGAGGTTGTGCGGTTGTTTGAAGGCAAGAAGTGGGGGTGTGGGGATGGCCTTGGCGAGATGTTCGTCTTCATCAATGACATGTTGAAGGCTCCGGAGGAGATGCCTTCCGGAGGAGAACACCTGTTTCAATACCTTAGCCATTTTCTAATTTCCAGTTATTACATCCCCCTTCTCATCCTCTAAAAGACCAATGTTTACTTTAGCCACTCTTTTTCGTTTTATATATTTGTAGAAACTTTTGCTATCTGTTTTTATATTCTGAGCTAGTTTACTCTCATCTTTTCTTAATAGCTTTTCTCATGGCTTTCTGTTGACCTTTAAAGATTTCCCAATCCTCCAGCTTCCCACTAAATTTTGCCACTGTCTGCCTTTTCTTTCAATTTGATACCCTCCTGAGCTGTAACTGAACTGGATCCTGCAGCAACACCAATGTCGTGAGAAGGCACCCACTAGCTCAGCTTAGTGGTCCTCCCACACTACCTCATACCTCCCAGACAAAACTGATGTTACTTTCGTTTTTACACAATGTCATTGTTCTGGGACCTCGAGGGTGCTGCTGCCCCTGTACTTCAGCACCGAATTCAACCTTCCTCCACTGAATGTTCCCATGCCTCCAATGTAACTGGCACCTCATGTTATTCTCTAGCCTTCCCCCACTTGTACTGGATCCCACCGTCATGGTGACAGACATTCGATGGCCCCCTGCCCTTGACCTCATCAGCTGTGAAGTACACGTGCCACACATGGACCTCTGTGCACCCTACCTGGAGATTTCTTGTACAGAGGTGAGCCCTACCCCCGTGAGAGCTAATGTATTATGTATTCCCTATCTGCAGCCCAGTACAGAGTCTGCCAAGCCCAGGGGAATCAACTGTAAGACAACCCTGCGCACCAAGCTGTGCATTTTCCCTGTGGAGAACACAGCCCTTGCCCCTGTCTGCAGCTGGGTGCTTCCAATAATTGCTTCCGCTACATGCCTGCTGTACTTCTGCCCTATCTCTAATTTCTGACTGTGAGGCCCATATAGCCCCAGGTCTCGTTGTCATTTGTGACTCCTTTCCATTTCACAACAGGAACCTCTGCACTCTGTGACTCCTGTTTGCATGCTCCTGAACTGTGGTGTATATCCCTTTTCCAAAGAGGATTATGGACAACAGTGATGCTCCCAAACCACACCACCTTCAACTTCTGACTGTTGGTGTGAGCCATCCTGAATGTGCCTTACTAATGACTATCTCTCCCAGTTGGGCTAAATGACCTATTTCTTTGCTGTACATTTTAGTAATTTTCCTTATTTACTGATCCTATTTCTGAGTTCAAATTACTTTATATAGTTGGCAACAGGATTTTAAATGAAGTATTATGGGGCTGGTTGGTCTGGCACCTCTTAGCAACCTTCCATCTCATGAGATGATTGTTCATTACATGGGGGTCAACTCCATCTTTGGTATAGCCTAATGTGGCTCAGGAGCCCCACTCTGGTATGTTTGTCTCTTGTTGCATTTGCTGTAGAGAAACATAGTGGACTGAAAAGGTGCAGGATTCGCTGGCCTCTGTTTTCACTAGACCATGGGCTTAGTCAGCCGATCAGCTGAGCTTTCCATTTCTGCTTGCCTCTTCCGATGCCTCTTCAAACAGTAAGCCTCCAGAGCTTATGGCTGCCAGCAACTGCCTCCCAATTGTCAATGCCAATGTCCACCATCTTCATATCTCACTTGCACATGTCCTGGTCGTAGAGGCATGGATGTCCAGCAGATCGTGACCCAGTGACTGGTTCACCATACAAAATGTAATTGAGTATACAGCCATTTCTAGCTGTATACATCAGATGAATATGGCCAAACCAATTCAGATTAGTCATTGGTTTAGCAATGACCGTGTGCTGATGGAATTAACACTTCAGAACCTCTGAGCTGGTGACCTTATCCTACTAAGCAATGCCAAGAATGCATTTGAAATGGCGAAGGTGGAAACTGTTCAGCATTTTCTCCTGCCTAGCAGATGTTGTTCAAGTCTCACTATTGTAGAGGGGTGCACTGAAGATGCAGGCTTGGTTGTGTCAACAACAGTGTTTTCATGATAGTCATAGAGTCATAGAGGTTTACAGCACAGAAACAGGCCCTTCGGCCCAACTTGTCCATGCTGTCTTTTTTTAAACCCCTAGGCTAATCCCAATTGCCCACATTTGGCCCATATCCCTCTATACCCATCTTACCCATGTAACTGCCTAAATGCTTTTTAAAAGACACAATTGTACCCGCCTCAACAGTAGTGGACTCGTCAACATTAAGGGCATTTAAAGGGTCATTGGATAAACATATGGATGATATTGGAACAGTGTAGGTTAGATGGGCTTTAGATTGGTTTCACAGGTCGGCACAACATTGAGGGCCGAAGGCCTGTACTGCGCTGTTATGTTCTATGTTCTTCTACTACCTCTGGCAGCTTGTTCCAGACACTCAGCACCGTCTGTGTGAAAAAATTGCCCCTCTGGACACACTTGTATTCTCCCCTCTCACCTTAAACCTATAACCTCTAGTTTTAGACTTCCCTACCTTTGGGAAAAGATATTGACTATCTAGCTGATCTGTGCCCCTCATTATTTTATAGACCTCTATAAGATCACCCCTCAGCCTTCTACACTCCAGAGAAAAAAGTCCCAGTCTATCTAGCCTCTCCTTGTAACTCAATCCATCAAGTCCCGGTAGCATCCTAGTAAATCTTTTCTGCACTCTTTCTAGTTTAATATTCTTTCTATAATAGGGTGACCAGAGTTGCACATAGTATTCTAAGTGTGGCCTTACCAATGTCTTGTACAACTTGCATTCAATGTTTTCCATTGAACCTGTATTCAATGTTTTCCATTGTAAATTTGATGCAAAGTACACATTGCGTATTTTAGACTTGCTCTCTGACTCTCCCTGTATATTACCTTTTTTTTTATCCCTAATCAGCTCCACCCTGCTTCATATTTACTGTTTATCATTTACATGATGGTAGATGATTTTTAGATTCCCTTTTATGTTCGCTGTTATTTTATTCCCTCATTTGCCACTCTTATTTACCTCTTCCCTTCTCCTTTCAATCTATTGTTTTGGCCTGGTTCTCACTTGAAGAATTCACTTGAACTGCATCATACATCCACTTTTTTGTTTCATCGTATTCTTTATCTTCCTTGTCACCTAATGCTTTTGTTCCCTGACTTTTTACCTTTGTTGGAATATACTTAGCCCATACCTGAAACATCTCCCCCTTTAAGGACCTCCCATTTCTTCAATTAGAGTTTTCCTGTTGGCCTTTGGTTCCATTTTCCCCTGATGAGATCCTCTCTTGTCTCATTAAAGTTAGCCCACTTCTAATTTAAGGTTCTACGTTAGATTGTTCCCTTGATTTTTATTTATCCAAGCTACATGTTAACAGAGAAAGAAACACAGAAAACTACAGCGCAAAACAGGCCCTTCGGCCCCACAAGTTGTGCCGAACATATCCCTATCTTTTAGGCCTACCTATAACCCTCCATCCTATTAAGTCCCATGTACTCATCCAGGAGTCTCTTAAAAGACCCTATTGAGTTTGCCTCCACCACCACTGACGGCAGCCGATTCCACTCGCCCACCACCCTCTGTGTGAAAAACTTACCCCTAACATTTCCCCTGTACCTACTCCCCAGCACCTAAAACCTGTGTCCCCTCGTAGCAGCCATTTGCACCCTGGGAAAAAGCCTCTGAGAGTCCACCCGATCTATGCCTCTCAACATCTTATATACCTCTATTAGGTCTCCTCTCATTCTACGTCTCTCCAAGGAGAAAAGACCAAGCTCCCTCAGCCTATCCTCATAAGGCATGCCACTCAATCCAGGCAACATCCTTGTAAATCTCCTCTGCACCCTTTCAATCTTTTCCACATCCTTCCTGTATTGAGGCGACCAGAACTGAGCACAGTACTCCAAGTGGGGTCTGACGAGGGTCTTATATAGCTGCATCATTATCCCCGGACTCCTAAACTCAATCCCTCGATTGATAAAGGCCAGCACACCATACGCCTTCTTATCGGTGATCGGTGCAGACTCGATGGGCCGAATGGCCTCCTTCTGCACTGTAGGGTTTCTATGATTCTATGATTCTTAACCACCTCCTCCACCTGCGGGGCCGATTTTAGAGTCCTATGGACCTGGACCCCAAGGTCCTTCTGATCCTCTACAGTACTAAGAGTCTTTCCCTTTATATTGTACTCCTTCATCCCATTTGACCTGCCAAAATGGACCACTACGCATTTATCTGGGTTGAAGTCCATCTGCCACTTCTCCGCCCAGTCTTGCATCCTATCTATGTCCCTCTGTAACTTCTGACATCCCTCCAGACTATCCACAACCCCACCAACCTTCGTGTCGTCGGCAAACTTACCAACCCATCCCTCCACTTCCTCATCCAGGTCATTTATGAAAATGACAAACAGCAAGGGTCCCAGAACAGATCCCTGGGGCACACCACTGGTGGCCGACCTCCAATTAGAAACAGACCCATCTATACACACTCTCTGCCTCCTTTGGGCAAGCCAGTTCTGGATCCACCGGGCAGCAGCCCCTTGGATCCCATGCCCTCTCACTTTTTCTAGAAGCCTTGCATGGGGGACCTTATCGAACGCCTTGCTAAAATCCATATAAACCACATCTACCGCCTTCCCTTCGTCAATGTGTTTAGTCACATTTTCGAAGAACTCCACCAGGCTCGTAAGGCACGATCTGCCTTTGACAAAGCCATGCTGAGTATTCTTGAGCATACTAAACCTCTCCAAATGCTCATAATTCTTGTTGTGTGAAACTGTTAAGGCGTTGAGGGGTTGGAATAAATTCCTATTCTTTAATATATCTAACTTGATAAAAGAAAAATTCTTCCAACGATTCTTGCCCGCAAAATGAAATGCAAATTTGATTTTAAAAATTCTGGCAGGAGTTAGATTTATTACTGATTTTTTGCTTAGCTTGAGATTTTAGGTCACCATTAACTAATGGTGGCTCTTTGAGAATCATGACACACCTTGTGATGGTAATCACCAATGATGTTAGGTAGGGAATTGCAAGATTATGGACCAGTAGCAATGAAGCAACAGTCCTATTGTCCAATTCTTGGATTTGAGAGGAATACGAAGAATATTTTTCTCTAATATTTGTAGCACTTATCTCTCAGTGACAGTGCTCATGGAGCTTGAACGTTCTGTCACATCTTGGTAAATTTCAACATTGATTCTTATTTTTAAAAACTGAAAATGGTCCTCAAAAGTTCTAACTGGATTTGACAGGTGGATAGCTCTATACATTGATTAACTTCATGCCAGAATTAACTGTGGTGTGTTTAATATTCAATTTCATTAACAGTATTATTAATGTTGATTTATTTTGTACACTTTTTCAGCTGATTATGCAGTTTTTATATTTGATTATCTGCTCCATTCTTACGACCCATGTGCTGTTTGTAATATGTTGATTTTTGGTTTTGCTGTATTTCAGGAATTACAAACAAGGCCGGAAAAGAACTGCACAGAGCAATTAAAAGACTGATGCAAGTCACAGCCAAGATGTTCTCATGGCCACTGGACGGTCAGTAAGTCTTAAAATTTCCATTGTTAGTAGAGAATAGAGTCAAAATACTGGAAGCACATTAAACCAGTTTGACCCCTTTAACTAGTTTGCCCATTAATATCAATTAATTATGCTCGAATTTTATGAGAGGCGGATGGAAAGTTGCCTGGGGGTGCCACTTGTTTTCTCAAAATCAACAACTGATAGGATTTCAGCTGATTAAGGAGGTAGTAAACTGTAATTTTACAGGCCACTTTGGATTTAATGGTAAGCATGCAGAGGTGTGGAGATGCCGGCATTGGAATGGGGTAAGCACAGTAAGAAGTCTCACAACACCAGGTTAAAGTCCAACAGGTTTATTTGGCAGCACTAACTTTCGGAGTCTCAGGCTCCTTCATCAGGTGAGTGAGGACGTGTGCTCAATATTGTAGTGAGATAAGTCCTCACTCACCTGATGAAGGAGCTTGAGACTCCGAAAGCTAGTGCTGCCAAATAAACCTGTTGGACTTTAACCTGGTGTTGTGAGACTTCTTACTAAGCATGCAGAGGACATGGGACTTTGGAGCCTGGGCAGATTTTAAACTGTGGCTTTGGGCATCATTCATTCAAGAAGAGTGTGTAGCTCGGAGCATAACTTGAGAGGGGAGAGGTGCAAGCATGTGGACAGGGACAACAGCAATCTCCTGGTCACCTATAGGGGACGTGGCAGAAGAATAAAGACGGGACGGTGAGCAGATGCTAGCGCAGAGGAGGAGGTACCCGGTGGATAGAATACACAGACAAACAATGAGTTACCTGCAGATGTCAGAGCAGCATTAGAACATAGAACAGTACAGCACAGAACAGGCCCTTCGGCCCACGATGTTGTGCCGAGCTTTATCTGAAACCAAGATCAAGCTATCCCACTCCCTATCATCCTGGTGTGCTCCATGTGCCTATCCAATAACCGCTTAAATGTTCCTAAAGTGTCTGACTCCACTATCACTGCAGGCAGTCCATTCCACACCCCAACCACTCTCTGCGTAAAGAACCTACCTCTGATATCCTTCCTATATTTCCCACCATGAACCCTACAGTTATGCCCCCTTGTAATAGCTCCATCCACCCGAGGAAATAGTCTTTGAACGTTCACTCTATCTATCCCCTTCATCATTTTATAAACCTCTATTAAGTCTCCCCTCAGCCTCCTCCGCTCCAGAGAGAACAGCCCTAGCTCCCTCAACCTTTCCTCATAAGACCTACCCTCCAAACCAGGCAGCATCCTGGTAAATCTCCTCTGCACTCTTTCCAGCACTTCCACATCCTTCTTATAGTGAGGTGACCAGAACTGCACACAATATTCCAAATGTGGTCTCACCAAGCATTATTGCCAAAGATCTCAAACTGAGATCTCGCCGGCACAAATCCTGTTTTTTGGTCGCTTATAGGATTTAGCAGCCATTGCGGGATTTGTGCCCATGATCAACGGAGCCACTAAATTGCAGCTGTCAGGGCGATTTTCCAAAAATAATTCTAAGTTTCAAATGGATGGGAAAACAGAAGGTTTTCAGTGAGTTGAGTCTGTTATTTATGGCACTTTGTGCAATGCAGAGGCTGTGAGGACATTCATCACTGGCCTCCTGATCGCTGGCCCCACCACTAGCGCCCCCCCCCCCCAACCCAACCACACCCCCACTGCCAGGGTCCCAGGCTGGCAATGCCTGGGTGGCAGGCTGGCACTGCTCCTCCTTCTCCTGGCCTGCTGGGGGGGCCTCAATGGCCTCTGGTCCCACTGACAAGGCCATCACATCTGGTCCCTGTTGCTGGGAGCAGCTGTGATCCTCGCTGGTGTGGACTTCCACCGGTGAGGTGGGAAGGCCAAATGAGCACCAACGATAGTGTCTGAGCTCGCTAAACATGTTGAAATGAACTAATGAATATTTAAATCAGCCTTGCGCCCTTCCCCAGCGAGAGGCTGATCACGTCATAAAAAGTGGCCCGGGAAGATCGTGACCTTCCGGACGTTGGGTGCAAATCCAATTTCTTTTGCTTCCCTTTCAAATTTCCTGCCCCAGTGTGCTAGTTGAGTAGCATAGCGGGGCGGGAAAATCATGCCCGTTGTCTTTCAAATTATGTTGTATGTGCAATTTAGTTTGATTTTTATTCGGATCAGGTGAGTTTTGATCCTGTCATTGAAGTTGTTCCTCCATGGATCCCGTGCACAGACTTTGAGCTATTTTCTTTTCTAAGGTGGAATTCTGAATTGAATACTGTAAGCGGACACAAATTTCTGTGATTCCTTAGATTAAATATTTCTTAGAATAAATTCAAATAAATGAAACAGGACAAAGCAGCACCCAGGCACAAAGTGTGAACAGACAAGCAGGTCTTTTAAAATGCAAACAAGGTCTAACACACAAAAGGCGGCCAGATGGGGTGGCACCAAAGGAAACTCATCTAATCAAATCAGCACCACTGACCTAATCAAGTGATATCAGGAAGCCTTCTTAGCCTCAAAAGACTTCCTGAGATCAGCCAAACACCCATTGATAAACCCATCGGACAGAAACGATTACCACCCTAAACATTGATACTGTACTTAAAACATCAAACAGAATGGTCAGAGTCAAATACTGTAAACAAAACATTAACATTTGAATCATGCAACGTGCCAAAGTTCGAGTATAACTGTAGCCCATTGCGGCAGGCTTTCAGAGTGCTTTCGGGACAGTGCTGTTTGTATGTCCTGATTGCACCTCCGTCGACGTTAATAAAGCTGTACCGCTGTTGAACCTGACTCTGAGTCCGAAGTGGTCGTGTTCGCCCACTCGCACTAACAAATACTTTGATAGCTTTGAGTTAAGTTCCACTCTGCCACCACCGTAGGATGAATAGGACCCACTCACTGTTTTGTTCTACCAGTTGCTTTGCTTCAATAATTGTTTTTTATGAAAATGAAAACTGCAGAATGTTAATGGGTTGCAGATTATGTCTTCAAATATCTGAGTGATCTTTGCAAATGCTTAATTTTCATGTTATTTGTGTTTTGCAGAACATTACATGAGACTAGATGTGGAAGACCATGAGTCTGGTTTGTGGCCTCTTCTAAAACGGACTAAATCTACAATTAAACCAGTACGTGTGCAGGCTGTAAAAGAACTGGCAAAGAAGCATCACTGGCATGGTAAAAAAAAAGAGACCAGATGTCCAAATTTAACCAGCAGACAAACAGTTAAACCAATTTTATCATTGTTAACTTGCCATTAAGCACTCAACTTCCTACATATCCAGAGTTTAGCAAAGAATTTACACCTAATGTAGTTTGGAGAACGAACCAAGTTTACAAAATAGAAGTGGACAGTTCAACAACAACTTGCATTTATATGGTTCCTTCAACATCATAAATGTAGCCTATCTTTCCTGGCATAATTCTGAGTGATTTTGTGGTACTCTTATCAAAAGTTAGTTTTAGCTAGCTGTGCCTTACGAGCCTGGTGGAGTTCTTCGAAAATGTGACTAAACACATTGATGAAGGGAAGGCGGTAGATGTGGTTTATATGGATTTTAGCAAGGCATTCGATAAGGTCCCCCATGCAAGGCTTCTAGAAAAAGTGAGAGGGCATGGGATCCAAGGGGCTGCTGCCCGGTGGATCCAGAACTGGCTTGCCCAAAGGAGGCAGAGAGTGGGTATAGATGGGTCTTTTTCTAAATGGAGGTCAGTCACCAGTGGTACCCTTGCTGTTTGTCATTTTCATAAATGACCTGGATGAGGAAGTGGAGGGATGGGTAAGTAAGTTTGCCGACGACACGAAGGTTGGTGGGGTTGTGGATAGTCTGGAGGGATGTCAGAAGTTACAGAGGGACATAGATAGGATGCAAGACTGGGTGGAGAAGTGGCAGATGGACTTCAACCCAGATAAATGCATAGTGGTCCATTTTGGTAAGTCAAATGGGATGAAGGAGTACAATATAAAGGGAAAGACTCTTAGTACTGTAGAGGATCAGAAGGACCTTGGGGTCCGGGTCCATAGGACTCTAAAATCAGCCCCGCAGGTGGAGGAGGTGGTTAAGAAGGCGTATGGTGTGCTGGCCTTTATCAATCGAGGGATTGAGTTTAGGAGTCCGGGGATAATGATGCAGCTATATAAGACCCTCGTCAGACCCCACTTGGAGTACTGTGCTCAGTTCTGGTCGCCTCATTACAGGAAGGATGTGGAAAAGATTGAAAGGGTGCAGAGGAGATTTACAAGGATGTTGCCTGGATTGAGTGGCATGCCTTATGAGGATAGGCTGAAGGAGCTCGGTCTTTTCTCCTTGGAGAGACGAAGGATGAGAGGAGACCTAATAGAGGTGTATAAGATGTTGAGAGGCAGAGATCGGGTGGACTCTCAGAAGCTTTTTCCAAGGGTGGAAATGTCCGCTACGAGAGGACACAGGTTTAAGGTGCTGGGGGGTAGGTACAGGGGAGATGTTAGGGGTAAGTTTTTCACACACAGGGTGGTGGGCGAGTGGAATCGGCTGCCGTCAGTGGTGGTGGAGGCGAACTCAATAGGGTCTTTTAAGAGACTCCTGGATGAGTACATGGAGCTTAATAGGATGGAGGGTTATAGATAGGTCTAGAAGGTAGTGATTTGTTCGGCACAACTTGTGGGCCGAAGGGTCTGTTTGTGCTGTAGTTTTTCTATGTTTCTATGACAAAGAAAGCCTGCTCTTTCTGCCAAGTAAGGAGCAAGTAAGCCACCCCCCCCCCCCCCCCCACCAGTGGGAGGTTCAGTGTGTGATTGGGAGTTAGCCTTAGTTTAAAACTGTCTCACATTTCCTGGATCACTATCCAGATAAGCCCCACAGAACTGTCCAAAGTCTCAGACCGCACTCCGAGTTGGAGACTTGTGGAGGACCCCAGAGGGCCGGGGCATTTCCTGTTGGAAGTTCAAACCTTCTGGGCAATTATCATGAAGATCAGCAAATCATGACTTCTACTGGGTCATGAAGGCAAGTTGGATTGTGTGTCTAGTCTCCAACAATCCCAGAAACTCCACCGGTGGCCCCCTATCCTGCTGCAGCCTCTGGCCCAGGTTGTCCTTGCCGCAGTCGTACATCTCTCTCCAGGCTCTAATGTGAAATTGTCGTGGTTCCCCAGGACGACAATTTATTCACATCAATTAAAACAGAGAGTCTGAGCAGCGATCTTCCAAGCAATAGACTTTATTTCTCAGCACAAGAGATAAAGTCGGGAACGTCCGGAACACTCCAAAGAGCCCTTGGGCTTACAATCTTTTATGTACATTTCAGCCTCCTATCTCAAGATCCTTATCTCCCTTTTACAGCCTGTCCTTGGTTGTAATCTTACCCTACAGCCCTATCTTTCTTTGGCCACCATTAATTTTAGTTGACCCTTTATCTGTTTTCTTTGCATTTGGTCGTTCCCTGTTATATCTCTTCGTTTCTTAAACCATGGTGGTTATAACTCTTGCTCTTATCTGAACTTTTCTGTTTGTACAATAATCGTGGTTTTGTAGACTAAGGCCGAATGTGTTTAGAAGAAAAAGACATTCTCTCTGCTGATTTATGGTCCACTATTAAGTTGAACCACCGAGCAGTCTTCCTTGTTTTCTTAAGCGACTATTGTCTGCTTTCCTTAATTAGTGATTGCTATATTACTTCTCTAGTTTCTCCACTTTGATCATATCGACTACACTTGATTATATTAGGTCACACGAAGTTACTTTAGGTTATATACCCATTTTCACTACTTATCTAAATCTGCTTTATTATTTCACTAAAACCTATGAATCTGAATTCCATACTAAACTCATACAATATCCAGTACAATTTCCCTTACAAGTGAATCTGAATTTCATACTAAACTCATACAATATCCAGTACAATTTCCCTTACAAGTCCCCCCTTTGAGGCTATTCCCTAGCCTCATCCCAATTACCAAGCTCAAATAATCCCCTCGCTCAATCCCATTTGTATTTTATTTTAATCACTCTTTGCAGGCGATGTGGAGGAGCCGAATATTTTGGTCAGGGATCAGTGTCCCTATTCTAACTTTATCATAATTTGTCTATCCCGGTTCTGATTTTTGGGTTGCTCCTCCAGATTGCCTGCCCCTGACAGTCATCAGCCAAAAACCTTCCCACTCTTGTCTAGGGAAGGGAAAAAGACTGATTCCTGTGTACAGACTAAGTTCTCCTGGTTTCGTGCGGACTTCAGCAAGGTGCTGTTGTTTCCACAAGGTGATCTTCCACTATTGTAGTTATTTTACAGAGTGACGAGTTTCAACTTCGACCAAGGTCATTGTGAATCCACTCAGCGGGGGCGGCTCAAGATTTTCCCATTCCTCTGTTTTTTCTCTCGAGCGTGAGCTGCTTATCACCCGCGTCACCATCTGCCGCGCTGCCATTCTGGTAAGGAAGGATCTCAGGGCGGGTAAAAAACAACAAAATATCAATCCCAGAATGATTATTGTTGCTATTGCTACAGCTCCAGCTTTGGCAAACCACGCCCCCCATCTTCCTAATATTCTGTCCAGCCAACTCCACACCTCATGCCCAAACCCAGCATTTTCTTTCACTTCTTTCTTAAGATTTCTTAACTTATTCATGGCTTGTGTAAATGACCCCTCTGGATTAGTGTTATTAGGGATAAATGTGCAGCACTGATCCCCAAACATAACACACACTCCTCCTTTCTCTGCCAGGAGCCAATCTAACGCCTGTCGATTTTGCCACGCCATTTTGCTGGTCACATCCAACTGCTCTCCTAAGGCCTCCAGGACATCATTCGTATAATTAATAAACCTCTGCTGATTATAATAGATGTAATTGATCCACTCAGTATTCTTGCTGGGTGTGATCCAAACAAAGAGGGATTCAAACCCTGCAGCTATTTCGTTCCTAGCTTTGAACTCATTCGGGATGCCGCGGGGCTGTCCGATTGCGTCCAATTTTACCGTAGGGTCAGGGGTATATGCCCTCTTAACTTTTTGTGATTTAATTTCTTTTTCCACCGGTAGTATCACAGTGCTCTGGGCAAGCATAACTCGGGCACATAGTCCCTTCCAATTCTGTGGTAATTTTGCCAATAGTCCTTTCTCCGGGCCACAAAGCCACCAGAGATCGGCCAGTTGTTCTACTTGAAAGTCTAATACATAAGGAGGGGGTGGCGTTCCCCCTTTGATTGGCATGATCAGCCTACGGATGTCGGTTGTATTCCAAATCCTTACACACTCCCCTGCGTATTCTCCCATACTAATTCCTGTTCTGCTTCTCCTCCAATAGCAATCTTGGATTCGTAAGTCGGGCTCTACCCTCCATTCCTTTGGGACAGCGTCCATTGCTGTTTTTGGCCACTTTGGACATTTGTGGGTTACATTAGAACATAGAACATAGAAAGCCACAGCACAAACAGGCCCTTCGGCCCACAAGTTGCGCCGATCACATCCCCACCTCTAGGCCTATCTATAGCCCTCAATCCCATTAAATCCCATGTACTCATCCAGAAGTCTCTTAAAAGACCCCAACGAGTTTGCCTCCACCACCACCGACGTCAGCCGATTCCACTCACCCACCACCCTCTGAGTGAAAAACTTACCCCTGACATCCCCCCTGTACCTACCCCCCAGCACCTTAAACCTGTGTCCTCTCGTAGCAACCATTTCAGCCCTTGGAAATAGCCTCTGAGAGTCCACCCTATCCAGACCCCTCAACATCTTGTAAACCTCTATCAGGTCACCTCTCATCCTTCGTCTCTCCAGGGAGAAGAGACCAAGCTCCCTCAACCTATCCTCATAAGGCATGCCCCCCAATCCAGGCAACATCCTTGTAAATCTCCTCTGCACCCTTTCAATGGCTTCAACATCCTTCCTGTAATGAGGTGACCAGAACTGCGCGCAGTACTCCAAGTGGGGTCTAACCAGGGTCCTATAAAGCTGCAGCATTATCTCCCGACTCCTAAACTCAATCCCTCGATTAATGAAGGCTAGTACGCCATACGCCTTCTTGACCGCATCCTCCACCTGCGAGGCCGATTTAAGAGTCCTATGGACCCGGACCCCAAGGTCCTTCTGATCCTCTACACTGCTAAGAATGGTACCCTTCATTTTATACTGCTGCTCCATCCCATTGGATCTGCCAAAATGAATCACTACACACTTATCCGGGTTGAAGTCCATCTGCCACTTCTCCGCCCAGTCTTGCATTCTATCTATGTCTCGCTGCAACTTCTGACATCCCTCCAAACTATCCACAACACCACCTACCTTGGTGTCGTCAGCAAACTTACCAACCCATCCCTCCACTTCCTCATCCAGGTCATTTATGAAAATGACAAACAGCAAGGGTCCCAGAACAGATCCCTGGGGCACTCCACTGGTCACTGACCTCCATGCAGAGAAAGACCCCTCCACAGCCACTCTCTGCCTTCTGCAGGCAAGCCAGTTCTGGATCCACAAGGCAACAGCCCCTTGGATCCCATGCCCTCTCACTTTCTCAAGAAGTCTTGCATGGGGGACCTTATCGAACGCTTTGCTGAAGTCCATATAGACCACATCCACCGCTCTTCCTTCGTCAATGTGCTTGGTCACATTTTCAAAGAACTCAACCAGGCTCGTAAGGCACGACCTGCCCCTGACAAAGCCGTGCTGACTACTTTTGATCATACTAAACTTCTCTAGATGATCATAAATCCTGTCTCTCAGGATCCTCTCCATCAACTTACCAACCACTGAGGTTAGACTCACCGGTCGGTAATTTCCCGGGCTGTCCCTGTTCCCTTTCTTGAATATAGGGACCACATCCGCAATCCTCCAATCCTCCGGAACCTCTCCCGTCTCCATCGACGATGCAAAGATCATCGCCAAAGGCTCCGCAATCTCCTCCCTCGCCTCCCACAGTAACCTGGGGTACATCCCATCCGGTCCCGGCGACTTACCAACCTTGATGCCATTCAATAGTTCCAACACATCCTCTTTCTTTATGTCCACATGCTCGATCCTTTCTGTCCTCCGCAATCCAGCAGTACAACCACCCAGATCCCTTTCCACCGTGAATACCGAGGTAAAGTATTCATTAAGCAGCTCCGCCATTTCTAACGGTTCCGCACAAACTTTTCCCCCTTCACCTTTTAAGGGTCCTATGCCTTCACATCTCATCCTTTTACACTTGACATATTTGTAGAAAGCCTTGGGATTCTCCTTAATCTTACCCGCCAAGGTCTTCTCATGACCCCTTCTCGCTCTCCTAATTTCCTTCTTAAGCTCCTTCCTACATCGCGTATACTCCTCTAAATCCTTAACACCTCCTAGCTCTCTGAACCTTCTGTACGCCTCTCTTTTCTTATTCACCAGGTTCATCACAACCTTCGTGCACCACGGTTCCCGTACCCTACCAACACCCCCCTGTCTCATCGGAACGTTGTCATGCAGAGCTCCAGACAAACATTCCTTGAAAATCCTCCACTTTCCTTCGGTACTTTTCCCCAAGAATGCCTCCTTCCAATTTACCCGTCTAATTTCCTCCCTGATGACACTGTATTTCCCTTTACTCCAGAGAAACACTTTCCTAGCCTGCCTGACCCTATCTCTTTCCAATGCTATCGTGAAGGAGATAGAATTATGATCGCTATCCCCAAGATGCTCACCCACCGAGAGATCCTCCACCTGTCCAGGTTCATTAGCCAGCACCAGATCAAGAACAGCCTCTCCTCTAGTAGGCTTATCCACATACTGTGTCAGGAAACTCTCCTGGACACACCTAACAAACTCCTCTCCATCCAAACCCCTAGCCCTAGGGATATTCCAATCTATGTTTGGGAAATTAAAATCTCCCATCACGACAACTCTGTTATTCCTACATCTCTCCAGGATCTGTTTCCCCATCTGCTCCTCAACATCTCTGGTACTATTGGGCGGCCTATAGAAAACACCCAGCAAAGTTACCGACCCCTTCCTGTTCCTAACCTCCACCCACAGAGATTCCGTAGTCAGTCCCTCCACGGCGTCCACCTTCTCTACAGCCGTGACACTATCCCTGATCAACAGTGCCACTCCCCCCCCCTCTCTTGCCTCCCTCCCTGTCCTTCCTGAAACATCTAAAACCCGGCACCTGAAGCACCCAGTCCTGTCCCTGAGACATCCAAGTCTCCGTAATGGCCACCACATCACAATTCGAAGCAGCAATCCACGCTCCAAGCTCATCCACTTTATTCACTACACTCCTGGCATTAAAATAGACACATCTCAGACCTTCAGCCTGAGCACTTCCCTTCTCCCTCACTCGTCTAACCTCCCTCTTACCCTGTCTACATTCCTTATCTATTTGCGAGCTAACCTCCTCGCTCTCAGTCCCCTCATTTCGATTCCCTCCCCCCAACCTTTCTAGTTTAAAGTCTCACCAGTAGCCTTAGCCAACCTTCCCGCCAGGATATTGGTCCCCCTGGGATTCAAGTGCCACCCGTCTTTTTTAAACAGGTCACACCTGCCCCTAAAGAGGTCCCAATGATCCAAGTACCCAAATCCTTGTCCCTTGCTCCAGTCCCTCAGCCACGCATTAATTCTCCACCGATTCCTGTTCTCACTCTCCCGCGGCACAGGCAGCAATCCCGAGATTACTACCTTTGCATTCCTCTTTCTCAGCTGTCTACCCAACTCCCTATATTCTCTTTTCATGACCCCTTCCCTCTTCCTACCTATGTCAGCAGTACCTATATGCATCACGACCTTGGGCTCCTCTCCCTCCCCCTTCAGGATTTCTGGGACTCGACCAGAGACATCCCGGACCCCTGCACCAGGGAGGCAAACCACCATCCGAGAGTCCCGTCCATTGTAGATGGCTTCTTGGATGTCTCTTTTTACCCCAGCAAACAGGATGCAGTGGTATTGACACAACGGCGGCTCACCTTTACAAAGGTTATCACATGCGGATCCGGAACAGTTTATCTTCTCATACGAGTAGTTCCGATTCCCTATCATATGATACCGTATATGTGTGGTATATGGACGCCAATTTTCCTTTCTCCAGCTTTGTTTCCTGGTTCTACAGTCTCCTGATCCCCATGGTATATCAGTTACTTGGGTGTTAGGTTTCTCTGATGCACATACTACACACTCTTTCCCATCACTGTTTTTCTGACCTGTATACTCAGCCCATTTCCACCATTTGTTTTTCTGCGCTTTTTCCCAAATAGTATTTGTGCTCACTAATCGTTCACGTTTTGTTCGTCTTAATACTCTATCTTCCTGATTCTGCACCCTTATGTCTTCTGTATCCCATTCTCCTTTTCTATGGGTCACGGAAGTTCCTAAGGGAAATAGTTTCCAACTCCCAGGTGGGGAATGGGGCCCCTTCCCTGTCCTCACCTCCCTCGGCACCTTGACTAATAGGCTCAGGCTGGGCATTTGTATCATCAGCCAGCTCATGTACAGAACTACTTTCATCATCCTCTATTCTTTTTGTTCTTCCTTGGCTCTGTTCCTCCTCCCCACGATTCTCCCCGTGTATTTCTATTTCTTCCTCGCTATCACTTCTGTCCACTCTGTGTACTTCTTCAATTTCCCTTCTCTCCCCCACCCCTGGTACCGTTCTGGTACAATGGTTTAAGTGATACCACAGTGTACTGCCTTCTACTTGCAAAGCCGTGGGAGACATTTTGGTGACTTCAAACGGTCCTTCTCGTCTCGGTTCGTTCCAACGTCTCCGGAACTTTCTGATGTATACTCGATCTCCAGGCTTGATCTGATGTTCTGTTACCGGATTCTCCTCCTCCTTGGCTTTTTCCTGTTCAAATATAGTTCTATGTATAACAGTTAATTGTTGTATATATTCTTTTGTGCTTTGATCTAAACATTCTAGCGTAGGACCTCCTGATCCCCTGATCTTAGGTACCGGCATTACTCTTCCTGTCATCATTTCATGTGGGCTCAAATGTGTGATTCTGTTTTCCTGACTCCTGTATTGCATTAGAGCCAATGGCAGAGCATCTATCCAGTTTTTCCCTGTTTCATTGCAAATTTTGCTTATTTTAGCCTTAAGGGTCCCGTTTGCTCTCTCCACCATTCCTTGGGATTGGGGGTGATATACGCATCCAAACTTCTGCTTTATTCGGAGTGCCGAGAGTGTCTCTCTCAGTGCCCTTCCTATAAAAGCAGATCCATTGTCTGAACTTAATTGCGTGGGTATGCCAAATCTTGGGATAATTTCTTTTGACAGGAAGTTAATCACCGTTCCAGATCCTTGATCTTTGGATGGCGTTGCTTCTATCCATCTGCTGAATCTATCAATAATCACTAACATGTATCTTTTCCCCCTTACCACCTTTCCCATATCCACATAGTCCATGCATAGATGTTTAAATGGTCCTTCAGGAATGGGTATATGCCCTATTGGGGCAGTAATGCCCTTCCTGATGTTATTCTGAGCACACACCTCACACTGACTTAGTATGTAGTCAATCGAGTTTTGCAGGTATGGTGACCAGAATCCTTCCTTCTTGATCTTTCTAGCCACTTCTCCTCTTGCACAGTGGTCCACTCCATGCGCTTCGCTAATTAGTACGGTTAGTAATGATGTGGGTGCTATGACTAATCCCTCCCCATTTCTCCATATCCTGTCCTGTTGTCCCTGTAGTGCTCCTCTATCTTTCCACATTGCCTTTTCAGCTACAGAGGTTTCCTCCTGTAACTGCGCTACATCCTCTAATGTGATATGAGGTTCGATATCCCCCGTACCTGGCCCTGGGTGCGGCCTTGCTATTTCTACTGGGGCTATCGTAGCCTCAATGCATCCTGACGCTTCTTTAGCTGCCTTGTCGGCTTTGGTGTTTCCCTGTGTGATGCTGTCTGCTCCCTTTTTATGCGCCTGACACTTAATTATGGCTAATTCCCTTGGACCCATCATGGCCCTTATTAAAGCCCTGATTTGACCTTCGTGTTGTATTGGTCCTCCTCCGCTTTTCATAAATCCCCTTTGCTTCCATATTGCCCCGAACAGATGGCAGACCCCGTGGGCATAGGCCGAATCAGTATAAATTTCCACTGCTTCCCCGTTTGCTAGCTCACATGCTCTGGTCAATGCTTTAAGCTCTGCTAATTGGGCCGAACAGGGCTGTTCACATTTCTCTGCTTCTATAACTTCAAGTCCTCCTGGTCTTTGTTCGACTATGGCATAGCCTGCGTGGTTTCCTAAGTGATCCCTGTAACATGAGCCATCTACATACAGTATCCTTTTCCCTTCTGTCACTAGTCCCTCTGCTCTTAAGTCTTTTCTCAGTTTCATAAACACTTTTGTCTCTCTTACACACTCATGCTCCTCTCCCTCATGAGGTAATGGCATGTAATCAGCTGGATTTACTCTGTTGCACTTTATTATCGTGATATCTGGAAATGTAGTTAGCATTCGATAATGATGGATCCTAGCAGGTGTCAGCACAAATTTTCCTTGCTCAATCAATTCAGCTACCTTATGGTATACATGTATGTTTATCGGATATCCCATTGTGACCGTAGCTGCCTTTTCGTACGCCCACCAAGCTGCTGCCAGGCCTTGATAGCACGGAGGGTATCCCATTGCTACGTCGTCTAGCTTGGTACTGTAATATGCTACAGCCTGCCTTCGTCTACCCTTGCAATTTTCCTGCATTAACATTGCTGTAGCAAATCCAGCTTCTCTGTTACTCACAAATAAGTCAAAGGGCTTGTCATAGGTCGGTAAGGCCAATGCTGGTGCCTGTGCCATTTCTCTTTTCACATTTTCAAATGCGTCTGAAGCATCTTTATCCCATTTTAGTTTGGCTTTTAATTCGTCACACCCTGCCTCCTTCATTATCTTTCGTAGTGCCTGCGTTTTTTCGGCATAGCTTTCCACCCATTCTGAACTGAATCCTGTCATTCCCAAAAATGTCATCATTTGTCCCACCGTCTGTGGTTTCGGAACTTTTAGTACTGCTTCTATTTGCTGTGAAGCTATCTCCTTCTGTCCTGCTGATATTTCTCTTCCCAAGTATTCTACCTTTTTCTGGCACAGCTGCAGCTTTTTCCTGGAAACTTTATGGCCCCCTTCTGCTAGTCTTTTCAATAGTTTTAAACTATCCTTCCTGCATTGTTCTTGTGTTCCTGTGCATAATAATAAATCATCCACATATTGTATTAGTGTTCCTTCCAACTGTATTCCTTCTAAATCTGCTCTCAACACCTGATTGAATACATGTGGGGAATGTTTAAATCCTTGGGGCATCCTATTGTATGTGTATTGTTTCCCCTCGTACGTAAATGCAAAGAGATACTGACTTTCTTGAGCTAGTGGCACACTAAAAAATGCCGAACATAGGTCTATTACAGTAAACCATCTACTTTCAGGTGGTATATTTGTCATCAAGGTATAAGGGTTTGGAACCTCTGCTGGCATATCTTCCACTACCTCATTAATTGCCCTTAGGTCATGCACCAATCTCCATTTTTCTCCGTCCGCCTTTTTCACTGGTAGTAGCGGTGTATTACACCTGCTCCGGGTTTCTTTTAATACCCCTGCTTCTATCAATCCCTTAATTGTCCCTCTAATTCCTTCAATTGCTTCTGTCTTGATTGGGTATTGCGGCCTCTACGGCCCCTGGCGTCCTATCTTTAATCTGACTTCAACTGGATTAGCGTTTTTGACCCTCCCTACATCCGTGTCCTGTCTGGACCACAACTCCTGCGGGAGGGAGTTCAAATCCTGCTCTAACCTCTCTCTCCACTCCAGTTCCTGTTTCTCGATTTGCACTCCTATTGTTATCTGCTTCGGTTTCCCAAGCATTTTAACATCCAAAATTATTTTCGTCATTTGTCCATTGCTGGACGTCCAAATATCTACATTGTCTGTCTGGACAAATTCTAAATCTTGTGCTCTCAACACCATTGGTCCTAGGTCTTTTGATCTGTATCCCGGATTCACTTTCAATGTGACATGTGGCTCCGCCCCAGATACAGAGAACCATTTGTTAACCCATTCATTCCTAACAATTGTGAGGGCCACTCCCTCTAGTCCGATTAAAATACTTCCTGACTTTATTTCCTGTTCTCGTCCCGCCTCCCTTTCCCATTTCTCCTGTATCTCAGGTTCCTGCCCTTCATCAAATATCATTGTACTGTGTAATTCTGTTCTTGGCCATTTGGCTTGTGGAACCCAAGTGTTTATAAGCTTTCCCCAAACTTCCCATATCTGTTTTTTAACTTGTTCCTCTATATCTCCCAACCAATATACATTAACCCCTTCCTTTCCTGGTATTTCAAGTGGATACATTCCCATCAAATCAATTCCTTGTTCAGTGCATTCTAATTTCAGTCCTAAACCTAGGATTGCATCCCTTCCCAATAGATTTAAAGGAGTTTTATCACATACTAAAATAGGTACATGGGTTGTCTTATTTCCAATGGTAACAGGCACCGGCGTCGTCATTCGAGCTAATGTTACTTTCCCCGAGAACCCCACAGTTTTTACAAACTGGTTTGACAATGGTAAGTGATCCGCATATTTCGTTTGCATGCACGTACATGTGGCGCCGGTGTCTATCATCATGGGGACCTCGATCCCTCCTACTCTAACGTTAACTATAGGTTCCTGCTCTGCAGTTTCTGTTATCTGTACGTACTGTCCTACCATTTCGGGGTTCTCTGGGCCTCCCTATGGGGAATTCTGATGGTTTACCGGCCCTTGAAACATCGGGATGCTGTTTGGCGATCCTTGGATCAGTTGTTGGCCTGTCTGCTGCTGGTTTTCTCCCTGTCTGGGGAAATTCCGCGGGCAATTCCTTTTTATGTGCCCTGCCTCCCCGCACCCCCAACACACACCTGAAGGGCCAGGCAGTGGTCCCTGTCTCGGAGTCTGATGATTAACCTGTCCCTGTCCTCTCTGATTCTGATAGGGTGGCCTACCACCTCCCTGTCCTTTCCCATTTCTATTCCAGTCAGTCTGACTTTGCAGGGCGTATGGGTTTTGATAATTTAGGCCATAGGCTCCTGGGTTCATGGACAGTGGGAAGGCAGAAATGTTATAGGTTATGACGGGCTGGCCTCCATCTCCGCTCCCCCCTTTGATTAGTGCAGGTGTTTCCTCTGGCTTTTGCTCCACCATCATTGGTGCTATTTTTCTGGGTGCGAGATCCTCTTTTGCCTTCAGTTTATCCTTGCTTTTGATCTCCTCCAACTGTGCCTGAAGGAGTTTACGTTGTACCTCCTTCAGCTGTTTGTCTGCATTCTTTTCATCTTTGCGATGTCTCTCTACTGCATGGGCAACATAATCCACAAACTCTCGGTAATTTTTTGAGTCCAAGCCCACCACTTCCTCCAGCCTTGTCTTAGCTGGGGCTGGCAAGCCCTCTAGGATTGCAGCCCGGAACATGGAGTTGGTCAGTGGGTCTATTAGAATGTCCCTCTCCGTGTCCCTTCTCCACCTTTTTAATTGATTCTCCACATACACAGCTGCATTCTCCTCCTCACCCAGTGGCTCTCCCTTTAGGGTTTTTACATCCATTCGATTGGGGTACACATCCCGCAGTGCCTGCCAGATGTCTTGGCGGTACTGGTTCATTAGTATCCCATCCACCGCTGGGTCATAAGCTGCGGTCGGGATGCCAGCACGTCTCATTACTTCCGCCATTTGGTCCATTCCTAGCACCTTTGTCAGGAGAGCTTTGATGTCGCCCAGTGCCATCCTTTTTCCCACCATTCCCGCCTCCAACTGTCCAATCCACCTTCCAGCCCCATCCAAAATATTGGGTAATTCATTAATTAAATTAGGCAAATCCTGACCTGACCAAGGGATATACTGCGGTCTGCCACCCTTCAGAATCACCGGGAATACCCTTTTCCCTCTCCTATCCACATCTGGAAACTTTACAGGTGGGTGCCTTTCCCGCCTTGATTTTCTTTGCACCCCTAACACTGATTGCCTCCCTTCGTCTTCACTACTCTCTTCTGTTTCTCCTTCCATCTCTCTATATCTTGTCTCTTTTCTCTCTCCCTTTGTGCCCTTCCCTCCTTCGTCATCTGTTCTATGTCATATTCTCCCTCAAAATTCATTGTGCCTGATATAACTGGGTACAGTCCCGTGGAGCTCTGTTTCTCTAAGTATGGGGGTGGGGCTACGTTTGGATCTTCCAATTTTGCTTTTTCCTCAAGTTGTACTGGCATCTGCATTCTACCTCCCCTCCATACCCCTCTTCTCTCTTTCCCTCCTTGTTGGAATAGGGCTAATATCTCTAACTCCTTTTCTCGCTTTTCCCTTCTTTTGCTCGTTTTATCCTTAATCTTATAGTTCTTTATCATTCCCTTCTGGTCCTCACACCTCTCTATGGACCATGTGCCTTCCTCCGGCCACTGTGTATTGGTCTTATTTGTTCTTCTGGCCCATTTTTTAGAGACGTGTTCTATATCTCCCCTAAGGGCTGGGAACTTATCCCCTAACATCTCCACTGGTGTCTTAACTTGGTGCGCCATTACTCATCTTTTTGGATCACTGTCGCAATTTTTGTCACTTAGTCTGTCAGAGTTAGGTATTACAGTGATTATTACTTGCTGTATTGTTTTTCCGTGCTCAGTCCCCTGTTTACCTTTCCTTTGGATTTCTTTTGCCAATATCTGTAATTCTAACCGGGGTCCTGATATCCACTTCCCCGTAGTCCCCTGTCCCGGCACTATTTTCCTCTCCCGGGCCAGAGGGTAGTAGGTTTTCACTTGCTCGTCTATGTGTATAAGAATCCTGTATCGGTCAGATCCCTTTATTAATTTCTCTAGGGTTTCCAATTTTATTTCGTCTATCCAATTCCTATCGACTACTCTTTCCCATTTTACATACGGCCACTCATTCTTTATCTCCTCTAAGTTAATTATGTGTGTAATCTTTTTCCAATCCAGTGTTGCTTCCGTTTTTGTTATTATTCAAAGATTAGTTATTTTCAATCTTGTCACCAGGCAGTTTTGTCAGGGTAATTTTTCAAGTTGTTAGTTATTACCCTACCTATATTCCGACTCTCTCTCTTATTTCTGTCCTTCACGCTGTTTTCTCAGACCAGTTTGTTCAAATTGGTCTTTTACTTCCTCTATTCTAGCTGCTACTCCCCTTTCCTGTGGTTAAAATCCACTCCTGTGCTTTTGACTACTGTATTAGGTCAGAGAGCGATCTCTCACTGATCTCTCTCCCTCTCGGTTGACGTCCCTTACCCGAGGTCCTGGGTAGGTTTGGACTGGCAGGTTTTCCCACACTTACTCTCTTCTGGGCAAGTCGTGACCTGAAAAACCCGCTCCAAACCGCTTGACTTAACCTAATTGCATTACTTTAGCTTTCGGCCTTTTTCCCGTCTCACTTTTTACCCATTCACAGACAATACAGTATTCGCAGCGCGCTTTTGCATGCAAAAATTCTGCTCTTCAGATCAGACTCAGTCTCTCAAAAATTTTTACACAATTTGGTTTTACCTGTGCAGGATATCTTTTTGGGTTGGGGAGATCCAGGACCAGCAGAGAGCCGGGTGCGCCGGGCCTCGAGAAAACCCCTTTCTGACAACAAGGATTTACATGCATGCAAGTCTGCTTACCTTGTTGACAGAAGGCCGGCTGGGGACCTCTCGGTTCCGGTCGGACCACCGTCTCCGCTACTCCTTCCAGATGCTTTTCTGGGCGATCTCTCACCAACCCTGCTAAGCAGCGCCAATTTTGTCGTGGTTCCCCAGGACGACAATTTATTCACATCAATTAAAACAGAGAGTCTGAGCAGCGATCTTCCAAGCAATAGACTTTATTTCTCAGCACAAGAGATAAAGTCGGGAACGTCCGGAACACTCCAAAGAGCCCTTGGGCTTACAATCTTTTATGTACATTTCAGCCTCCTATCTCAAGATCCTTATCTCCCTTTTACAGCCTGTCCTTGGTTGTAATCTTACCCTACAGCCCTATCTTTCTTTGGCCACCATTAATTTTAGTTGACCCTTTATCTGTTTTCTTTGCATTTGGTCGTTCCCTGTTATATCTCTTCGTTTCTTAAACCATGGTGGTTATAACTCTTGCTCTTATCTGAACTTTTCTGTTTGTACAATAATCGTGGTTTTGTAGACTAAGGCCGAATGTGTTTAGAAGAAAAAGACATTCTCTCTGCTGATTTATGGTCCACTATTAAGTTGAACCACCGAGCAGTCTTCCTTGTTTTCTTAAGCGACTATTGTCTGCTTTCCTTAATTAGTGATTGCTATATTACTTCTCTAGTTTCTCCACTTTGATCATATCGACTACACTTGATTATATTAGGTCACACGAAGTTACTTTAGGTTATATACCCATTTTCACTACTTATCTAAATCTGCTTTATTATTTCACTAAAACCTATGAATCTGAATTCCATACTAAACTCATACAATATCCAGTACAATTTCCCTTACAAGTGAATCTGAATTTCATACTAAACTCATACAATATCCAGTACAATTTCCCTTACAAAATCCACTATTCATTTGGGGGAGAAGAGGAGAGAGAGAGAATCTGTGAGGTTATCCATCCCAGGCCCCTCACTCCCTTCCCCATGAGTCTAGACACTGGCAACCCAACACCAGCCCTGGTGCCATGTACCACCTCATTAGGCTGCCGACTGTTGTCACATCATCACCATGGGGGTACGGAGAGCATACGTGTTCTCCATTGGGAACTCCTGAAGCATAGAGACATAGAAACTAGAAGCAGGAGTAGACCATTCAGCCCTTTGAGCCTGCTTCACCCTATATCCCTTGATCCCTTTAGCCCCAAGAGCTATATATAATTTCTTCTTGAAATCAGACAATGTTTTGGCCTCAACTGCTTTCTGTGGTAGCCAATTCCACACACTCACCACTCTCATGCCAGCCTCCTCACTCAGGCCCCAACCCCTTGGCACTGCCTCTGGCAGGGTGTCTGGTGGGTACTGCCTAAAGGGTACTGCCTGGCCATGCCTCTGAACTCCTGGGGGCTTCAATGGTCTCTGAGTGCCCCCAGCATGACCATCACGCATGGTCTTCGCTAATGGAGACCAGCTGATTTGCACCTCTCCGCTGGAGAGGTGGGAACATTCCGGGAGGGGGACGATTGCATGCCAGATATTGAAATCAAGCCAATCTCATGCTAATCAGCCTCACACCCTTTCTGGGTGTGATCTGTTTTGCGGCAGTAGAAAGATGCCAGGGCAATTGTAAACCGTTTGGCGCCAGGTGCGTAACCGATTTTTATGTCCGCATGCTATTTTTCTGCGCTTGGCATGGCAAAGTCGGAAAATCTCCACTGTAGAATCAGTTTTAGATAAGAAATAGCAGAGGAAATAAGTCAATGGTTTGAGTAGTTTATAGCCCCTTTGATTGTAGCTACACTGTGGACAGTGTATAAATCAAGAAATAATGAAGACTTTGAGAAAGGAAGATCTTAATCATCATATAAATCGGATGAATCAAATTAGAAAATTTGAAAAGCCTGAAAGATAAATTCGTAAATTTTCCGCTTTTGAGACTTGGGTTGGAATTTTCCAATGCCATACTGCTTCCAGCAAGAATGAAGGATTTGGTGCTTAGCCAAATCTCCATTCACTGCAGAGAACCCCAACAGCGGGCAAAGTCAGAGAATCCTGGCTTAAGTGCGATTGTGGGCAACCTGACAGCGCTTTTCCTACTGGCCAGAATGGCTGGATCCCATGCCAGAAACTGTGCTTGGAATCTCATTATTATGCACAGCCAATTTCTATTCTGAATCTCCTGGCAGGCTGGCAGCAGATGTATTATTCTAAAAAAAGTTTGTGATTGCACACTATCGTTGCATTCTTCCAAACAAAATTTTAAGTGTCATAAAAGTCTGAAAACCTTTTTTTCAGCAAGCTCGACCATGCAATCTTCCTCCACTGAGTCAATTTATTTGACAGCAGGGAAATTCACACCTGTGGTGGTGGGAGAAAATCACCTCATTTGCTGGTCTCCCACCACCCCACTCCCCCCACACCCCCTTGCATATCTCCCCTGTGGGGAGCTGCAGGGTGGATAAAGGAGAACTATAGATGTCATGTATTTGGATTTCCAGAAAGCATTCAATGGCATAAAAGATCACTAAGCAATGTAAGAGCTCATGGTGTTGGGGGGTGATATGTAGTCTGGACAGAAGACTTTCTTAGTTTGCCAGAGACAAGATAAATAAGTAATTTTCAGTAAACTATAACTAGTTGAGTGCTGCAGGGATCAGTGCTGCAGCCTCAACTATTTACAATCAATATTAAAGACTTTGATAAAGAAACAGGATCGTAGTCAAGGGTCATCTAGACTCAAAATGCTGGCTCTATTCTCTCTCCACAGATGCTGTCTGACCTTCTGAGATTTTCTAGCATTTTCTGTTTTAGAATCATAGTCAAACTTGCTGATGATGATGAGTAGGAAATTGTGAGGAGGATACAATGAGTGCGAATTTACACCATGTCCGCTGTGAGCGCGAATGGCAACTTGGCACAAAATCTTTTGAGAATCAAAAATGAGATTCTCGCCAGTGACATCAGAAAGGGCGGGAATATAATTTCAATACATCTTACTGTAATTAGTGTTTCCCCACCACAATGTCCCCCCACATTTAGAATTCACCCGTCATGTCAGCGAGGTTGACAATTGCTTTTTAAAAAACGTGAAGCAGACAAGGGGAATGTGCAAGGGGGCAAAGAGAAATATAGCCCCCAGGGGATGAGGGATGTGCTCAGCCATTGCCAGGGGTAGGCCCTCTGGGGTGCTCCATTGGGGGAAGGATTGGTGTGGTGCTTGTGGGGGGTGTGGGTTGTATAAAAGTAGGGAAGTCTTGCTGCAACTGTACTGGGCATTGATGAGACTCCATTTGGAGGACTGTGTACAATTTTGAGCTCCTTTTATAGGAAACAATATTGCATTGGAAGTAGTTCAAAGAAAGTTCACTTCCTGGGATGAAGGTTTTGCCTTGTGGACCTATATTCATTGGAGTTTGAAGAATAAGAGGAAATCTTATTGAAGCATAAAATATTGTTAAGGACAAAAACATATTACTGCTGGAATCTAAAACAGGAAATGCTGGAAAATCTCAGCCGGTCTTACAGCATCTATGGAGAGAGAACAGAAGTTTTGAGTCAGAATGACTCTTCGTCAGACTCTTATGACGAAGAGTAATCAAAATTCTGAGGGGACTTGACAGGGTAGATGCTGAAGGAATGTTACCGCTCATGGGGAAACCAAGCAATTTCAAAATGAGAGATCTCCTATTTAAGATGGAGATGAAGAGAAATGTCAACTTGAAGGGTTGTTAATCTTTGCAATGCTCTTCCACAGAGAGCAGTGGTGACTGGGTTATTGAATATATTGAAGGCTGAGTTAAACTGAGTTTGATTGACAAGTGTGTCAAACATTATAGGGAATTGGCAGGAAAGTTGAGTTTAGACCACGTATCAGCCATTACCTTATTGAGTGGCAAAGCAAGCTTGATGGGTTAAATGGCCTACTGTTCCTATTTCTCAAGTTGGTGGAAGCCCGTGCATGTAGTTAAAATAGCAATGGACCTGAAATTGACTAGGGGACAGTAAACAAAGTACACAAATAGACTGGTGAAATGGCAGATATGTGAGAGATGAAACTTAATGCAAAGAAATGTGAAGTGAAAAATCAAGAGAGGAAATGTGAAGGGTTGTTAAAGGGTGGACGAATAGGATTCGCAAACAGGAATCTTTGAAGGTAGCAGGACAAGTTGGTGCAGTAGTTCAAGTCTTGGGGAACCTTGGCTTTTATAAAGGAACGAAATTATGGTGAACCTTTATAAAAATTGCTGGTTATGCTTCAGTGATGTGGTTGTGTCCAATTCTGGGTACCACACTTTACGAAAGATGGAGAGGTTAAAAAGAGATTTACTGGAATGGTACCAGTTATGAGGGACTTTGGTTATGTGGAGAAAATAGAATTATTAGAATCATAGAATCTGTACAATGCAGAAGGAGGCCTTTCAGCCCATCGAGCATGCACTGACAACAATCCCACCCAGGCCCTATCCACGTAACCCCACGTATTTACCCAAGTCCCCCTGACACGAAGGGGCAATTTAGCGTGACCAATCAGCCTAATCCACATATCTTTGGAATGTGGGAGGAAACCGGAGCACCCGGAGGAAATCTACAGAGACATGGGGAGAGTGTGCAAACTCCACACAGTCACCCGAGGCCGGAATTGAATCCAGGTTCTGGCGCTGGTGAGGTAGCAGTACTAACTACTGTGCCACCGTACCACCCTTGGAGGAGGTTACGGGACAATTTAATAGAGGCATTTGAAACAGTGAAGCGATTTCATAGAGTAGAGATGGAAAAAATTCTTCCACTGACAAGGGGGTTGTTACCAGATCTCTCAGATTTACCATAATTGGCAAAAAACCCAGTTTGGAGCTGAAGAGAAATTTATTTGTGCAGTGAATTGTTTTAAGTTTTTCAAGTTTATTTATTAGTGTCACTAGTAGGCTTACATTAACACTGCAATAAAGTTACTGTGAAAACTCCGGTGCCTGTTCGGGTACACTGAGGGAGAATTTTAGCATGGCCAATACACCTAACCAGCACGTCTTTCGGACTGTGGGAGGAAATCTAAGCACCCGGAGGAAACCCACGCAGACACGGAGAATGTGCAGACTGTGCACAGACGATGACCCACGCCAGGCAGCAGTGCTAATCACTGTGCCACCGTGACATGTTATGGTTTGGAATCCATTGCCTGAAATGGAGTTGTCAGCAGATTCAGATGTAATTTTTAAAAGGGTATAGACTTGAAAAGTAGAAACTTGAGTGGCTATGTGGAAAGCAGAAATGGACGATTGGATGAGTGCAGCTCCAACAACACTTGAGAAATTTGACATCATCCAGGACACCTTGGTGGCACCCCATCCGCAAACATTCACTCCCTCCATCACTGATACACTGTGGCAGTAGTGTGTACCATCTAAAAGATGCACTGCAGCAATTCATCAAGGCCCCTGAAATGGCAATGTCCAAACCCACAACCGCTACCATCTAGAAGGACAAGGGCAGCAGATACTTGGGACACTGCTATTATGTATTTAAGAGGATTGCAAGGCTGCTTTAAGAGCTGATCACATGTTTTAATAGTGTGATTTGGTTGTGTGCTCAGGCTGCTGTTTTCTTTCAGTTTTATATTTGATGCGGCTCTTCAATGAAACCTGTTATGTGTTTATTTGAATCTATGGGCATGATCTGACTGGCTCACAAAGCTCCGAGCTGTCATAAAAACTGACAAGAGTTGGAAGATTGCAGTGCTGAACTTGCCCAAAAAACTGGTGTGGAAACTCCTGTTTTCAGACTTTATGACACTTAACATTCAGGGAAATGGCGCAAGTGCTGGAAAATGGGAATAGTGTGCCTTTAGCGTAGTTATTGTCGCTGCAGATTCGATAGGCCAAAAGGGCTTTTCCACACTGTATGACTATGACTTTCAATATGTTTGGGGTGATTGTACCCTATTGACAGAGTGTGGGAAGATGACATGGGTAACTCACTGAAAATTCTAACTGTTAAACCTAAGTTTGACGGGGAAGCCAGCTGTAGAGTGTTTGGGAGCCATTGAGCAGACGCCCCGATTTCTCAGTGCACTGGGGAACTCCTGCCGCCCCCCCCCCCTCCCAAATCATGGCCATGGCACTCGGTCCCCATTGGTGGGGACCATGGGGTGATTCTCATTGGTGAAACCTCTAGCCGATGAGGGAGGAAAATGCCTGGGAGGCTGGAAATGGCTGTGCCGGACACGTTAGTGCCATGCAAATTTATATCGACTGTGTGTCCAGATACGCCAGCGAAACAGGGCTGAGAAGATGGCTTTCGGTGCAAGACTGGTTCATGCCTGGCATGAAGGCCTCGTGCCCTATCTTCCCGACCGGAAAGTTCATGCATACCACAGCTTTTGTTTCTGTGTAAAACTCACAACCACTAACATTGTTACACCTGCCACTTAGAAGCTCCCCTCCAAGCCATCACCATCCTGACTTGGAAATATATCGCCATTCCTTCACTGTCACTAGGACAGAATCCTGGTACTCCCACCCTAGCAGCACTGTGAATGTACTATACCACAAGGATTGCAGCAGTTCAAGAAAGTAACTCACCACCACTTAAGGGCAATTAGGGATGACATAGCCAGTGACGCCAAAATATTCTGTAAACTATTATTTTTTTAAATTGTTAGTGCTTCCAAAGAGGAGGCATGGACATGATGGGTCAAATTACCTCCTGTGCTGTCTAATGGATGAGTTCTCATTCAGATAAATAATGTCATGTCTTATAAGTGATCGTCATTTTAACTTCACATTTGTTCAAAAGATTAGTTTAGTAGGTACTGAAATTATTAACTCTTGCCTAAGTATTAGTATTAATTTCAGTAAGTATGTAAATTTTCTTTATTTACAGATTACCAATATAGAACTCTGGCCCAGGCATGTGATCAGAAAATTAGCATTGGGCTAGCCAGATCTCAAGATGTTGACCTTCGTTTTTTTTTACACCCTCCTTTACCAAAAGTAATTGAGGTTAGTAAATCCATTCATATTTTTTGGTGTCTTAGATTTAATTTTCCATAAAGTGATGACCTTTATGTGTAATTAATTTGATGTGCATTTATGTCCCAATGGGAATGTTGGTGTGAAGCAGTTTCAGTTCACCTGAATGGGTCAGCGAATTTTAAATGCCCAAAATTGCAAGAAGCAGAGCAACCATTTTGGTTATAATGAACATTGAACCTTTCCAGAATTCAAGGCCATTAGAATTACGAGAAAAGTAGAGTGAAACTCTTTGGAGGGAGTACCACTCCTATTTGTTGTTTCAGCCCACAGTTTTAGAACTGCTGCTATAGGATATCCATGAGACATTCGTAACTATATAAGTATAATTAAGTGAAGAAAGACCACGATTATTTGCACTGTCGAGATATTAAACAATTGGGTCGTTTTCCATCTGGCACACCCTGTCCCTCGATGGTACATAAGGGTGGATTTTGCCAAAAAGATCCATTTGATATATTGCCAGAACAAAATCATTTCATGGCGCATGTTTAAGAAGGGCTGCAGGGAAACGCCTGGGAATTACAGGCCGGTGAGCCTGACATCTGTAGTGGATAAGTTGTTATTCCGAGAGACAGGATCTACAGGCATTTAGAGAGGTAAGGACTGATTTTGGACAGTCAGCATGGCTTGGCTTTGTGAGTGGGAGATCGTGTCTCACAAATTTGATTGAGTTTTTTGAAGGGATAACCAAGAAGGCAGATGAGGGCGGTACAGTTGATGTTGCCTACATGGACATCAGCAAGGCCCTTGACAAGGTATCATGGTAGGTTGTTGCATTAGGTTAAATCTCATGGGATCCAGGGTGAGGTAGCCAAATGCAATCAAAATTGGCTTGATGACAGAAGATAGTGTGTTGGTGGAGGGTTGTTTTTCAAACTGGAGGCCTGTGACCAACGGTGTGCCTCAGGGATTGGTGCTGGGTCCATTGTTCTTTGTCATTTGTATGAATGATTTGGATGAGGATTTAGGAGGCATGGTTAGTAAGTTAAAGAACAAAGAACAATACAGCACAGGAACTGGCCCTTCGGCCCTCCAAGCCTGCGCCACTCATGTGCCCAACTAGACCATTCGTTTGTATGCCTCTATTCCCAGTCTGTTCATGTGGCTATCTAGATAAGTCTTAAATGATCCTAGCGTGTCTGCCTCCACCACCTTGCCTGGCAGCGCATTCCAGGTCCCCACCACCCTCTGTGTAAAATACATCCCCCTGACATCTGTGTTGAACCTTGCCCCCCTCACCTTGAACCCGTGACCCCTTGTGTTCGTCACCTCTGACCTGGGAAAAAGCTTCCCACTGTTCACCCTATCTATGCCCTTCATAATTTTATACACATCTATTAGGTCACCCCTCATCCTCCGTCTTTCCAGGGAGAATATCCCCAGTTTACCCAATCTCTCCTCATAGCTAAGACCCTCCATACCTGGCAACATCCCGGTAAACCTTTTCTGTACTCTCTCCAAAGCCTCCACATCCTTCTGGTAGTGTGACGACCAGAACTGGACGCAGTATTCCAAATGTGGCCGCAACATCATATGCCAACTTTTATATTCTATGCCCCGTCCAATAAAGGCAAGCATGCCATATGCCTTCTTCACCACCCTCTCCACCTATGCTGCCACCTTTAAGGATCTATGGACTTGTACACCCAGGTCCCTCTGTGTGTCTATACTCCTGATGGTTCTGCCATTTATTGTATAGCTCCCCCTTACATTAGATCTACCGAAATGCATCACTTCGCATTTATCTGGATTAAATTCCATCTGCCATTTCTCCGCCCAATGTTCCAGCCCCTCTATATCCTGCTGTATTCTCTGATAATGTTCATCACTATCCGCAACTCCAGCAATCTTCGTGTCGTCCACAAACTTACTGATCACACCAGCTACATCTTCCTCCAAATCATTTATATATTTTATAAGTTTGCAGATTACACCAAGATTGGTGACATAGTGGACAGCGAAGAAGGTTATCTAGGATTGCAACGGGATCTTGATCAATTGGGCCAGTGGGCTGATGAATGGCAGATGGAGTTTAATTTAGATAAATGTTTGGTAATGCATTTTGGTAGATCGAACCAGGGCCTGACATACTCAGTTAATGGTAGGATGCTGGGGGAGAGTTGTAGAACAAAGAGATCTAGGGGTACAGGTTCATAGCTGCTTGAAAGTGGAGTCGCTGGTGGACAGAGTGGTGAAGAAGGCATTTGGCATGCTTGGTTTCATTGTTCAGAACATTGAATACAGGAGTTGTGACATCTTGTTGAAGTTGTACAAGACATGGGTGAGGCCACACTTGGAATACAGTGTACAGTTCTGGTCATAAAGAACAAAGAACAATACAGCACAGGAACAGGCCCTTCGGCCCTCCAAGCCCGTGCCGCTCCCTGGTCCAAACTAGACCATTATTTTGTATCCCTCCATTCCCACTCCGTTCATATGGCTGTCTAGATAAGTCTTAAACTTTCCCAGTGTGTCCGCCTCCACCACCTTGCCTGGCAGCGCATTCCAGGCCCCCACCACCCTCTGTGTAAAATATGTCCGTCTGATATCTGTGTTAAACCTCCCCCCCCCTTCACCTTGAACCTATGACCCCTCGTGAACATCACCACCGACCTGGGGAAAAGCTTCCCACCGTTCACCCTATCTATGCCTTTCATAATTTTATACACTAATTCACATTATAGAAATGATATTATTAAACTGGAAAGAGTGCAGAAAAGATTTACTAGGATGCCACTGGGACTTGATGGTTTGAGTTGTAAGGAGAGGCTGGATAAACTAGGACTTTTTTCCCTGGAGCGTAGGAGACTTAGAGGTGTACTCATAGAGGTCTATAACATAATAAGGGGCATAGATCAGCTAGATAGTCAACACCTTTTCCAAAAGGTAGGGGAGTCTAAAACTAGAGGGCATAGGTTTAAGGTGAGAGGGGAGAGATACAAAAGGGTCCAGAGGGGCAATTTTTTCACACCGAGGGTAGTGAGTGTCTAGAACGAGCTGCCAGAGGTGGTAGTCAAGACAGGTACAATTTTGTCTTTTAAAAAGCATTTAGACAGTTACGTGGGTAAGATGGGTATAGAGAAATAGGGGCCAAACGCAGGCAATTGGGACCAGCTTAGTGGTTTAAAAAAAAGGGCGGCATGGACAAGTTGGGCCAAAGGGCCTATTTACATGCTGTAAACCTCTATGACAACTCAAACCATCAAGTCCTGTATCCTGCTTTCAGATCTAAAGTCAATTGTACTATTGCTTTAACTCTTCAATTGAGTAGGTACAGAGGAAATGTTAGGGGTAAGTTTTTCACTGAGAGGGTGGTGGGTGCTTGGAATCGGCTGCCGGTAGTGGTGGTGGAGGCGGATTCGATAGGGTCTTTTAAGAGACTTTTGGATAAGTTCATGGAAGTTAGTAAGATAGAGGGTTATAGGTAAGCCTGCTGTAGCTTTTCTATGTTCTATATAAATATTCACCATAATGGAACATCCACCAGCCTGTGGGGTAGGGAATTCCAAAGATTAACAATACTCCTAAATAGTCAATTCCTCATCCTGAGACCGTGCCCCCATGTTCCAGATTCCCCAGCCAGGAAAATCTTAGTGTCTACCCAAAGACCCTTCAGAATCTTGTTTGTTGGGGAAATGAAAAAATATCATTTAGGACTGACATGGGGAAAGGGCTCAAAGTCATCATTATGCACATACTCATACATTCATGGGGTTATGGGGATAGGGCATGGGTGGGGTCGGTGCAGACTTGATGGGCCGAATGGCTTCCTTCTGCGCTGTAGGATTCTATGATCAGTTAGCGGTTACAGCAAATCCATGAGATATTGTTTGTGTCATGGGGCATTGTGATATCAGATAACTGGGAAACTCCCATCTCTCCAACGACACTGGTCTTGCAGTCTGCCTCTCCGTTATCAGTGAAAATTACTGGATAGCCATTCTCTATCTGTCCCTGGAATTCTACGCTGTCTGCTGCAAGGAGAGGAAGCAGAGAGTTATGAGTGTGAGAAATAGATTGTGTAGGGAGGATGAATGGTAAAATCTGCTACCAAATAAACCTGTTGGACTTTAACCTGGTGTTGTTAAACTTCTTACTGAACCTGACCATGACAGATAGGTGTGAGAGGACAGTAAGATGACTATGTGTCAGTGTTCGCTCTTCAGATGGGAATATGTGGTTATGCAGAGAGAGAGAGCAATGAGTGGAGTGCAAGGTGTATTGCTCTGAGGCATGCTGCACAGCAGAATGCTGTGAAAGGCAGAGTCTGGAGGCTAGCATTTGAATATGGGATGCCAATCATCTTTCCTGTCCTTGTTTCTTCAGCTGCTTTCAGCCATACCTGTTTGATTTGAGAGGCTGGCCTTTTCCTCCTGTCAGTGCTGGACAAAACCTGTCTTCTGACATTCATAGCCTGCAGTATTCATTCATAGCCTTCAGGGAAGCATGAGAGAACCAATGCTGAGGAGAGGTCTTCCCACATTCCCAATTGGATCCATCCTTCTACTTGCCCTGTGCTATGTGGCAGACTTGCAATGGAGCCATTCTGACTATATGCAACTCCACCCCAACCATGCCAGAAGTAGATCAATTCATGTAAACATTCTGCACATAAACTCAGTCTGAGAACCTGAAGGTTATGCATAATTGATTTTTGTATCATTGCAGTGAGCAACACTGAACAATTGTGAACAATTAGAATTGATTTTTGTATCATTGCAATGAGCAACACTGAACAACAATTGTGAACAATTATATAAAAATAATGTCCTGTTCTCATGTTTATTTCCTATTTGCAGAACTCCTGCATTGAAGATGAGCTAAGGTGTCTGCTGGCCTCCCTACCACAGTCTGAAGTGGATCAGTGCGTTCAGTACTTTACTTCTCTTGCTCTACGAGAAAGTAATCAGTCTTTGTCAGCACAAAGGGTAAGCTTCGAAGATCCAGTTCTATGCTGTCATCCTTTTGCAACATTGCTGGAACATTTACTACTTTAGGACAAGATGATATCTGGTTTTAGTTGTTTACTAAGGTCTACAAATACAATATCCCTAATGGCCTGGAGTTACACCATTGCATCAGCAATTGTGCAATCCCTAATAGATGAGGTTAAACTGTTTTAAGCTTTGACATGCAACTTGAAATTTTTTTGTGCCAGCCTGGCTCAGGAAGTACAAGGAGTCAAGCTCTAATTATGACTTAACACATAGGGCGGCATGGTGGCACAGTGGTTAGCACTGCTGCCTTACAGCGCCAGGGACCCGGGTTCAGTTCCGGGTTCACTGTCTATGTGGGTTTCTTCCGGGTGCTCCAGTTTCCTCCCACAGTCCAAAAATGTGCAGGTTAAGTTGATTGGTCATGCTAAATTGACCCTAGTGTCAGGGGTTAGCAGGATAACTATGTGGGGTTACGGGAATAGGGCCTGGGTGGGATTGTGGTCGGTGTAGACTCGATGGGCCGAATGGCCTCCTTCTGCGCAATGATACTAGGCTGAGAGTAGTGAAGAAATGCTGCATTGTCACAAGTGCTTGAATGGGATGAAAGCTGTGGCGAAAGCAGAAAATGCTGGAGAAACGCAGCTGGTCTGGCAGCATCTCAAGAGAGAGGAACGGAGTTAATGCTTTGGGCCCAAGATGACTTCTTTGGAACTGGAGAGAGGTGGAAACGTAGTGGATTTTGTTTTTTTTTAATGAGGAGGGCAGGTGGAGCAAAATAGAAGGTCAGGGATAGGTTTGAGTGTGAGAGATTAAATGACAAAGATGTCATGGAACACAAGACAAAGAGGGTGGTAATGACAGTATTAAAGACTTAACACCAGAAATCTCCGACCTCGCCCACGACTGGGATTCTCCGATCCCGCTAGCAGCGGGTCAGGGCAAATGTAAACATAGAAACATAGAAAAACTACAGCACAAATAGGCCCTTCGGCCCACAAGTTGTGCCAAACATGTCCCTACCTATAACCCTTCATCCTATTAAGCTCCATGTACTCATCCAGGAGTCTCTTAAAAGACCCTATTGAGTTCGCCTCCACCACCACTGACGGCAGCCGATTCCACTCGCCCACCACCCTCTGTGTGAAAAACTTACCCCAAACATCTCCCCTGTACCTACCCCCCATCACCTTAAACCTGTGTCCTCTCGTAGCAGACATTTCCACCCTGGGAAAAAGCTTCTGAGAGTCCACCCGATCTATGCCTCTCAACATCTTATACACCTCTATTAGGTCTCCTCTCATCCTTCGTCTCTCCAAGGAGAAAAGACCGAGCTCCCTCAGCCTATCCTCATAAGGCATGCCACTCAATCCAGGCAACATCCTTGTAAATCTCCTCTGCACCCTTTCAATCCTTTCCACATCCTTCCTATAGTGAGGCGACCAGAACTGAGCACAGTACTCCAAGTGGGGTCTGACGAGGGTCTTATATAGCTGCATCATTATCCCCGGACTCCTAAACTCAATCCCTCGATTGATAAAGGCCAGCACACCATACGCCTTCTTAACCACCTCCTCCACCTGCAGGACCGATTTTAGAGTCATAGAAAGAATCATAGAAACCCTACAATGCAGAAGGAGGCCATTCGGCCCATCGAGTCTGCACCGACCACAATCCCACCCAGGCCCTACCCCCACATATTTACCCGCTAATCCCTCTAACCTACGCATCCCAGGATTCTAAGGGGCAATTTTTAACCTGGCCAATCAACCTAACCCGCACATCTTTGGATGTGGGAGGAAACCGGAGCACCCGGAGGAAACCCACGTAGACACGAGGAGAATGTGCAAACTCCACACAGACAGTGACCCGAGCCGGGAATCGAACCCGGGACCCTGGAGCTGTGAAGCAGCAGCGCTAACCACTGTGCTATCGTGCCGCCCTATGGACCCGGACCCCAAGGTCCTTCTGATCCTCTACAGTACTAAGAGTCTTTCCCTTTATATTGTACTCCTTCATCCCATTTGACCTACCAAAATGGACCACGACGCATTTATCTGGGTTGAAGTCCATCTGCCACTTGTCCGCCCAGTCTTGCATCCTATCTATGTCCCTCTGTAACTTCTGACATCCCTCCAGACTATCCACAACCCCACCAACCTTCGTGTTGTCGGCAAACTTACCAACCCATCCCTCCGCTTCCTCATCCAGGTCATTTATGAAAATGGCAAACAGCAAGGGTCCCAGAACAGATCCCTGGGGCACATCACTGGTGACCAACCTCCATTTAGAAAAAGACCCATCTATACCCACTCTCTGCCTCCTTTGGGCAAGCCAGTTCTGGATCCACAGGGCAGCAGCCCCTTGGATCCCATGCCCTCTCACTTTTTCTAGAAGCCTTGCATGGGGGACCTTATCGAACGCCTTGCTAAAATCCATATAAACCACATCTACCGCCTTCCCTTTGTCAATGTGTTTAGTCACATTTTCTAAGAACTCCACCAGGCTCGTAAGGCACGATCTGCCTTTGACAAAGCCATGCTGTGTATTCTTGAGCATACTAAACCTCTCTAAATGCTCATATATCCTGTCCCTCAGGATCTTCTCCATCAGTTTACCAACCACTGAGGTTAGACTCACCGGTCGGTAATTACCTGGGCTACCCCTATTTCCCTTCTTGAATTGGAAATCCTGTTCTAAAGCTTTGGTCCTGAATAGGTCCAGGGCTTCACAGCTCCAGGGTCCCGGGTTCGATTCCCGGCTCGGGTCACTGTCTGTGTGGAGTTTGCACATTCTCCTCGTGTCTGCGTGGGTTTCCTCCGGGTGCTCCGGTTTCCTCCCACAGTCCAAAGATGTGCGGGTTAGGTTGATTGGTCAGGTTAAAAATTGCCCCTTAAGAGTCCTGGGATGTGTAGATCAGCGGGTAAATATGTGGGGGTAGGGCCTGGGTGGGATTGTGGTCGGTGCAGACTCGATGGGCCGAATGGCCTCCTTCTGCACTGTAGGGTTTCTATGTTTCTAGGTGTTAATAGCAGAACAGAGGTCATCATAACCTGAAAGCAAAATAATAGAATGTGCTAATAGCAGATAAAGGGTCAGTGCTATCTGAAAACAAGATACAGACTGGCACCTTGGGATCTGGGGAAGCTCATGGTCTGAAGTTGTTGGACTCAGTGTTGAGTCCAGAAATTTTTAAAGTGCCCAATCAGAAAATGAGGTGCCGTTCCTCCAACTTGCATTGGGCTTTACTGGACCATTGTAGCAGACCAAGGAATGATACGTGAAAACGAGAGCGAGATAGTGAGTTGAAATGGTAAGCAACCTGAAAGTTGGGACCTGCTTGCAAACTGAGTGAAGGTGTTCCAAAAAGAGGTCGCTCCGCCGAAGTTTAGTCTCCCCAATGTCGAGGAAACTGCATTGTGAGCATCAAATATGATACAAGTAAATCGCTGCTTCACCTGAAAGAAGTGTGTTGGACATTAGATGGTGAGGAAGGGGAAGTAAAGGATGTTTGAAGGAGTGTTCCAGCATTTTGTTTTTCTTTCAGATTCCCAGCATCTGCAAAATTTTGCTTTTATGACAAATGTGGACCAATCTGCCTATATACAACAACTGAGTTTTATAGCACTGTGACTGAGCAATATCTGAGCTAGAATGATCTAAAATGAATCTGACTGGCCTGCTGTCTTCCCATTTCCCTGTAGCTTTCTTCACATCAAGTATTTATCCAATTCTCCATTAAAAATGTAGTAATCTCTGCCTGTGACAAATCATTCCAAAGTTCATCAACTCTCTGAATTCAGAAATTTCTCTTAACTTTTCTCCTTGGTGGCCAGTGTAAATTGATGGCTTCATCATCACTGACAACTCAACCAAATTATCCTAACAAAACTGATGAAATCTCCTCTTATCTTTCAATGAAAAAAGTTCCAGTATTTGAAATCTCTTCTCATAACTGCAGTTTGCCAGTCCTTTGTTTTCCCAAAGACTTACTTTATTCATAACATTTATAATGGTATATTACAAAGTTCAAAGTCGATTTTGAATAGAGTGCAGATCAGATCATTTCTTTCAGTACAGTGTGTGGCACTCTAAGATGCAGCAGAATCAGTGCTGTAAATTTCAGTAGTCTACAGACAGATTGGTCCACAATTATCATCCCATTTAAAGGATGGCATTTGTGACAATCCAGCATTTCCCCAGTACTGTCAGTCTGGTTTGTTTGAAGTCCTGACAGGGATTTGACTCTGAGGCAGGAATACTACAAACAGCCAAGTTGGCAGAAAAATACAATTTACAATATTCACTTGCCATTCCTTTTGATCATCTCGGTGAATTGACTTTGCATGCTCCATGTGGTTTTCATTTTAATTAATGACATACTCAAAGTTACACACAGCACTGTAACTGTGGCCTAACCAATTGCCTTGTACAAATTTATCATTATCTCTTCATTACTGTACTGTATTCCACCTATTTAAAAAATAATCATGCCTATGGTTCTTTTTATGGTTCTACCTTTTCCCCAGCTTTAATTTAAACACCTTCCAAGCATTTCAGTTTCGTGAGACAAACAAGGACAGTAATTCAATTATTTCTTTATTTAACATTTCTAGTACCAACTCAAACATGAGCAGTTCCAACCCATTAACTCTTATCTGAACTTTTAACTCTAACCGAACATCAACTTTCAACTCAACTTTAAACTCTTAAACTGCGCTTTAACTGAACATCAACTTTAACTATTTAACTGAAAAAAGATACTACCGAGTTTAGGAAAACCTTGCCCAAAAATTATCCTCAGTGTAGAATCTATCTTCTCTCTGAAGAATCCTTCAGGTCTTGTTGCGATGGTTGGTCTCTTCGAGTTATCGCTGCTAAACAAAGGACCCACATGTCTTTTTATCCACAATTCTCCACTCACTTCCAGAAGATTCTCTGTCATCCAGCCAATTGTGTCACCAGAAACCGATCACATGGCTCGAACATCCAGTGAAATTACTTTTGAACGAATACTTAGTTCAAACTGCATACTCCACACTTAGCAGCCATAAATCAGAGACACAATGTCTGGGTCAATGTAAACGATTTCCCTGATCTGACCAACATAGGAACCTTCAGATTACAGCTCTCAGACCAGTGCCTCTTTACAACCTGCATCTGGTTTTAATCTATAAATTGGCCAAAAGTCCCAGCATAATCTCTTAGCCAGAATAGCCATTTTAAAGATCCAATTGTCATTATTGTTGTTAAATCATTTTTGCAGCCGTTCTTTCTCCATCCACAGTCCCTCCTCTTGATCCTGGTGTGTAAGGCGAAATGGATCACAGACCATGACCAAACTCTTTCCCAACCAGGTAGTATCAAAATCCAGCTAAACTAACTTTTAACTATTATTTACAATTAACGGAATTTTTGTTTCGTGACAACATTTCCATATGCAACTGTTGCATTAATTTTCCCATTTCCATCTTACAAATTGAACAGTAAGCAGTATCGACTTTAGTTCTGTATCTGGATGCTTAACTTCCATTGTACAATTCAAATTGTCTTAACCCAACTGGTTAATGTTTGAACTTTAATGTCCAGATTTGTCAAATCAACAGTATCAACCATGAACACTCCTGCACTATAGCAGTTGCTAAATCATTAATGAACTCCCTCCTCTGGCAACCTTAAACCAGCAAACCATTCTTGCTCCTCCTCATCTGTCACTCCTTGATTTAACAATCTGTGTTAAATAAAAATGTAACTCCCGAAGTTGAGAGGGACACCAATCTGGTAAATGTATTTTAGTGAAATCCAATAAAACTGGTTCCAATTCATAGGAAACATTGTCATATAAAATCTCGTCCAGATTTGTTATGATTACACCATTTTAGGTTCAGAGTTATGCACAGGACAATAAATCATTGGTACAAATGAAAAAGGGGAATGAAGTTTAAATTTGGATTTAGGAGGGTAATGTACTAAAGGTACTGAAGAGGTAGGTTTAACTCTCCAACATATTGGATATTTAAAAATGATTCCACATTTGCATAATCACTTTTTGTTACAACTACCATTATAAATTTAAACTTCCAGTCACAGCTCAAAATCTGTCTCCTACGAGCATACACATGCTATGTTCTTCAATGACCCAATTAACACAATGTACCCAAAGTACAAGTAAGAAGTAATTCAAATGATTTTCTACCAGTTTAACAAATTGTAGAGGAAACTCCTCCATCATTTCACCTACTTTACCAATTTTATTTATGAATCACATGATTTGCACAAATGGTTTATTTGTTCCTCTTCTAAGCGTTTTAACTCCTGTAACTCCAGATAACTAAATACTAGGAAAAGTCCTGTCATCTGTTGTAATGTCATTGACACTCTGCAGAGCCTTTAACTTTTCACAGAAAATTAACTCCCAACTTATTAGCATTTAGGTACATTGAATCAAACAAACTTTACATATTTACATATTTACATGTGCATTACTGTAGATAACATTTACTCAGTATAGGAAACTCACAAAACAAACAGATACTACTTTGTAAAATTATCCCAGATTCAGATGGTAACATCATAAATTGAGAATATGTTTCAATGTATCCCTCTTTGAAAGGCAAAACCCATAAAGACTCTCTTTCCATTACCCTTTGTCAAAAAATTAAAACTTATTTACCCCTTTAGAATTTAGGTAACTTCCCATTTATACGAATTGGCTATTTTATTTTATGCACTCAATTTATTCAATCAAAAAATGTAAGCTTAAGTAAGAACATAAGAACATAAGAAATAGGAGCAGGAGTAGGCCATCTAACCCCTCAAGCCTGCCCCGCCATTCAATAAGATCATGGCTGATCTGAAGTGAATCAGTTCCACTTACCCGCCTGATCCCCATAACCCTTAATTCCCTTACCGATCAGAAATCCATCTATCCGTGACTTAAACATATTCAACGAGGTAGCCTCCACCACTTCAGTGGGCAGAGAATTCCAGAGATTCACCACCCTCTGAGAGAAGTAGTTCCTCCTCAACTCTGTCCTAAACTGACCCCCCTTTATTTTGAGGCTGTGCCCTCCAGTTCTGGTTTCCTTTCTAAGTGGAAAGAATCTCTCCACTTCTACCCTATCCAGCCCCTTCATTATCTTATATGCCTCTATAAGATCACCCCTCAGCCTTCTAAACTCCAACGAGAACAAACCCAATCTGCTCAATCTCTCCTCATAATCTACACCCCTCATCTCCGGTATCAACCTGGTGAACCTTCTCTGCACTCCCTCCAAGGCCAATATATCCTTTCGCAAGTAAGGGGACCAAAACTGCACACAGTATTCCAGCTGCGGCCTCACCACTGCCTTGTACAGATGCAGCAAGACTTCTCTGCTTTTATATTCTATCCCCCTCATGATAAATGCCAACATCCCATTTGCCTTCTTGATCACCTGTTGTACTTGCAGACTGAGTTTTTGCGACTCATGCACAAGGACCCCCAGGTCCCTCTGCACAGTCGCATGTTGTAATATTTTTCCATTTAAATAATAATCCAATTTGCTATTATTTCTTCCAAAGTGAATAACCTCGCATTTGCCAACATTATACTCCATCTGCCAGATCCTCGCCCACTCACTCAGCCTGTCCAAATCTCTCTGCAGACCTTCCGCTTCCTCCACGCAATTCACTTTCCCACTTACCTTCGTGTCGTCAGCAAACTTTGTTACCCTACACTCAGTCCCCTCCTCCAGATCATCTATGTAAATAGTAAACAGTTGAGGCCGCAGTACTGATCCCTGCGGCACGCCACTAGTCACCATCTGCCAACTAGAAAAGCACCCACTTAGTCCAACTCTCTGCTTCCTGTTGGATAGCCAATCCCCAATCCACGCTAACACCCTACCCCCAACTCAGTGTGCCCCAATCTTCTGCAGCAACCTTTTGTGAGGCACCTTATCAACTGCCTTTTGGAAATCCAAAAACACCACATCTACCGGTTCCCCTCCGTCAACCGCACTAGTCACATCTTCATAAAAATCCAGTAAGTTCGTCAAACACGACTTTCCTCTCATGAAACCGCTTGATCGAACCATTCTTATCCAGATGGCCCGCTATTTCTTCTTTAATGATGGATTCCAGCATTTTCCCAACTACAGACATTAAGCTAACCGGCCTGTAGTTACCCGCCTTTTGTCTACTTCCTTTTTTAAACAGCGGCGTAACAGTAGCCATTTTCCAATCAGCTGGCACTACCCCAGAGTCCAGTGAATTTTGATAAATACCCACTAACGCATCCGCTATTACCTCTTATATTTCTTTCAGTATCCTAGGATGCATTCCATCCGGGCCCAGGGACTTGTCCACCTTCAGTCCCGTTAGTCTACCAAGCACTGCCTCTCTCGTAACAATAATTGTATTGAGTACCTCTCCTCCTACCAACACTCGATCGTTAATATTCGGTAAACTATTTGTGTCTTCCACCGTGAAGACCGACACAAAAAACCTATTTAAAGTCTCAGCCATTTCCTCATTTTCCACTATTAAATCCCCCCTCTAGTCCTCCAAGGGTCCAAAATTCACTCTAGCCACTCTATTCCTTTTTATATATTTGTAAAAACTTTTACTATTATTTTTTATGTTTAGAGCTAGTTTAGTTTCATAATCTATCTTTCCTTTCTTTATCGCTTTCTTGGTCATTCTTTGTTGTTTTTTAAAGCTTTCCCAATCTTCTAAGTCTCCACTATTTTTGGCCACTCTGTACGCATTGGTTTTTAATTTAGTACTCTCCTTTATTTCCTTCGTTATCCACGGCTGGCTATCCCTTTTCTTACAGTCCTTCTTTATCACCGGAATATATTTTTGCTGAGTACTGAAAAAGATCTCCCCAAGGGCGGCACGGTAGCACAGTGGTTAGCACTGCTGCTTCACAGCTCCAGGGACCTGGGTTCGATTCCCGGCTTGGGTCACTGTCTGTGTGGAGTTTGCACATTCTCCTCGTGTCTGCGTGGGTTTCCTCCGGGTGCTCCGGTTTCCTCCCACCATCCAAAGATGTGCGGGTTAGGTTGATTGGCCATGCTAAAATTGCCCCTTAGTGTCCTGGGATGTGTAGATTAGAGGGATTAGCTGGTAAAATATGTAGGGATATGGGGGTAGGGCCTGGGTGGGATTGTGGTCAGTGCAGACTCGATGGGCCGAATGGCCTCTTCTGTACTGTAGGGTTTCTATGATTTCTATGATCTCCTTAAAAATCCTCCATTGTTCGTCAGCTGTCCTACCTACCAGTCTGCTCTCCCAGTCCACCCTAGCCAATTCAGCCCTCATCCTATCGTACTCCCCTCTGTTCAAGCAGAGGACATTGGTTTGGGACCCTACTTTCTCCCCCTCCATCTGCACCAGAAATTCGACCATATTGTGATCACTCGACCCAAGAGGGTCCTTCACAAGAAGATCTTTAATTCTACCTGTCTCGTTACACATTACCAGATCCAAGATAACTCGCTCCCTCGTAGGTTCTGTAACATACTGTTCAAGGAAACTATCCCGACAGCATTTTAAGAACTCTTCCTCCATCCCACCACATCCAACTTGAGTCAGCCAATCAATATGCAGGTTAAAATCCCCCATGATTATTGCCGTTCCGTTTTTGCACGCATCCATTATTTGTTTGTTTATAGCCCTCCCCACCTCAACATTATTATTTGGGGGCCTATAGACCATGCCTATTAGTGTCTTTCTCCCCCTACTATTCCTTATCTCCACCCACAATGATTCCACGCTTTGCTCCTTAGAGCCTATGTCGTCCCTCACTACTACCCTGATATTATCCTTTATTAACAGAGCTACCCCACCACCTTTTCCATCCTGTCTATCCTTTCTAAATGCCTGATACCCCTGGATATTCATTTCCCAGTCCTGGTCACCCTGTAACCACGTTTCTGTAATGGCCACTAGATCATACCCATTTGTGCTGATTTGTGCCATCAACTCATTTACTTTGTTCCGAATGCTTCGTGCATTCAGGCAAAGTGTCCTTGTTCCAGCTTTTATCTGGACCCGAATTGTTGAAATGTTATTAACCTCCTCCCTCTTACACTGTCTATAACCCTTCTCTGTTTGCGAGCTAACTTCCTCGCTCCCAGTCACCTCGTCTCGATCCCCTCACCCCAACCTATCTAGTTTAAATTCTCCCCAGTAGCCTTAGCCAACCTTCCCACAGGACATTGGTCCCCCTGGTATTCAAGTGCCACCCGTTTTTTGTGTACAGGTCACACCTGCCCCTGAAGAGGTCCCAATGGTCGAGGAACCTGAATCCCTGCCCCCTGCACCTGTCCCTCAGCCACACATTCATCCTCCACCTCACTCCATTTCTGTCCTCACCTTCCTGTGGCACAGGCAGCAATCCTGAGATTACCATCCTTGCTTTCCTTCTCGGCTGTCTTCCTAATTCCCTATACTCTCTTTTCATGACCCCTTCCCCCCCCTTCCTACCCACATCAGTGGTTCCAATATGTACCGCTACCTCTGGCTCTTCTCCCTCCCACCTCAGGATTTCTGGGACTCGCCCAGCGACATCCTGGATCCCGGCCCCAGGGAGGCAGACCACCATCCGAGACTCCTGCATAAGTATAACCAATCACTTTAATTAAAAAGGTAACTGAGAAAATCTGAATGAGCCAAACTCTTCAGGTCTCAATTATCACTAAACTGTGATGAACAATCTTGAAATCTTGAAGCTGCTAGACTTGTTATTTACAAACCATCTATTTAAATCAAAACACAAAAAAATACATTCGGCTTGGAGCCAAATGAGTTAATTTGGTCTCGAAATCTCTATCAAATTAAACAAAAATAAAAATGAAATTCATAATGTATATTACTTCTTAATCACCAAATTAGGAACAGAAGATGGTGAAATCTCTGCCAGGTAAGAAAACACAAGAAGTAAAACACATTCCAATGTGATGATGTCACGATTTCTTCAAGACAAAGGAAAGAGCACATGGTTCCCTCCAAGCTTTAAATCCTTTCTATCACAATTTGAACCCAGGATTATTCAAAATTTAAATTGGTTATTTCAAACTCCAATTTATGTACTTTGGTTTTAAAATTTCAATTTACTTTCCAAAAATTGTGTTCAAAGTAATGTCCCACATATATATTGTATATGTATTTATATCCTATATCTCTCAAGTGCAACCATGGCCATTGATTATACTCAAGGTTAAGGAATTCCAAAAATTTATTTCAATTCAATTTAATCCAATTCCAATTTGATTTTAAACACTCTATCAAACCCACTATTTTGTAATCACAATTAGGGGAAGAACATTAAAACATTAAAGCAAACAGCATAACAAAAACATCCACGCAAATACTTTATTAAACACACACTGACGCAAATGGAAGCTTCCAACATTCATTCCACAGCATTTTCTCTGATTAAAACTCAACATTTTAAACTGGGATGAAAATAAAACATTCAAAGAAAATAGATTAAGACAGTCGCCTTCATTCTTCTTTCTTCCAAACTGTAATCAAACTCAAAACAAAAGTAAATTCAAGAAATCTCATCCTTAAATTTTAAGTTTTAACACTATCCCCCTTTGAAGTTAAACCAAAGTGTAAAGCATTGCATTTATTGTCCACAATAAATACTCCACAAGAACAAACTAAGGGTTTAACAACTCCTGCTCTTGATCTAATGCAAAAACCACCTACATTTAACAAGCAGACAGACCACACAAACACATTGAAATACAAAAACTCAAATATCAGCTCAACTTCTGGATTTTCTCCAATCATTTTTTCATCTTGCCAATTAATTTACAATATTTCCCTAGTAAAGTGAGAGAACATAATTCCTTTCTCTCTCAATTCTGTAACATCACACTGCACCCCCCCCCCCCCCGTTTTTCTTTAAAAACAAAGGGCCCTTGGAGTTTTTTGTGATGTTAGTGAGGGTTTAAGCTTTTTACCCCACATGGTCTGTTTTAATGGGGTTCATGGCATAGCATTTTCTAATAACGCAAGACTATCCATTGGTGGAGGCGGTTAAGTCTGCATGCAGAACTACATACAGTGGTGGGATTCTTTAAAACACTTATTCCTTCCCAATCAACATCTCCTGATAATTCTGTGCCCTCCTTGTAACTTATAGTCACAGGATCCATCAGAAGATCGGCACAGTGGTTAGCACTGCTCCCTCACAGCGTCAGGGACCCGGGTTTGATTCCAGGCTTGGGTCACTGTCTCTGTGGAGTTTACACATTCTCCCTGTGTCTGCGTGGGTTTCCTCCGGGTGCTCCAGTTTCCTCCCACAGTCCAAAGATGTGCGGGTTAGGATGATTGGCCATGCTAAGTTGCTGGGTGGGAATGTGGTCAGTGCAGACACGATGGGCCGAATGGCCACCTCCTGCACTGTAGGATTCTATGGATTCCATAGACCAGGGGCAAATTCTAAACTTACTGAGGAATTAGGTGCCTCGGGAAAAGGAGGTGGGGGTCCCCAGTCAATGCCAGAGGCATTCTACAATCCACAACCCACTCCATAATCACCATCTCCCTCAGACCCAACTGTCCCAAACACAGACAACATCCCTATCTGCATTGGCAACTGAGATTTTAATTTATTAATCTCCTGGTGGAACGTGGAGTAATCAGAACTTCGATTCACTTCACTAATTTGATATACTCTGAACTGACTCATAGATAATATATTTATCTCATTCTTTTGTTCCTGCTTTTCCACTTTTCCATGAGACAACTGATTTTCTTTTCTTAACCTCTCAACTAACTCTCTCATAATTTCTAACCCATCTTTTAACTTCATTTCCTTGGATTTCTCATGCTGTAACTCTTCTAACACTAATAATTGCAATAACTTTACTCAATTTCAACAAACATTTTCCTCTATTTTTGTTTCTCTCATTAAAACATCTCTGACTCGCATATCCCAGACTCCAAAAACTTACTGTAATATTCTACCCATTTCTCTCGGCTTAGTCCCAGGGGAACAAGAAGTGACTGAAAGGGTACAGTGCCTGCTAATTTACCATTCAATCCCTCTAAGTCAGTTGGTATCGAGAGCGCAATGAACTTCTCTCGACTCCAGAGTTAGGTTTTAGCCTTGCCTCATTGGCGACAATAGACTTTACCCCTCCACTTGACTAACCTTACTTCAAAATCTCACTTTCAGATTAACTAAGGAAGGAAGACAGGCGCTTAGCCCAGGAACAGTGCTGATGCTAAAAAAATTAGTTCCTACTCCACCTGTGCCTGGTGTATCAGGAACATGAATCAATCCACCCCCCCACAATACTACTGAAAGAGAGGCCTTTAATCCCCCTCACCTCCCCTGTTTAAACTAGTTCTTCCATTGTTTTGTCACACCGAATGAAATGCCTGGATCACTTTCATCACTTAACAAATAAAAGGTTCGATCTCTAGGTAACAGTAGCTACCTCTTATCGAGGACCGTCTGGGTGCCATTCTGTTACACAGCTTTAATTTAAACACCTTCCAAGCATTCCAGTTTAATGAGACTAACAAGGACAGTAATTCAATTATTTCTTTATTTAACACTTCTAATACCAACTCAAACATAAACGGTTGCAACTCATTAACTCTTAAACTACACTTTAACTGAACATCAACTTTAACTATTTAACTGAAAATAGATACTACTGAGTTTAGGAAAACCTTGGCCAAAAAATATCCTCAGTGTAGAATCTATCTTCTCTCTGAAGCATCCGTCAGGGTACAAGGTCATGTTGTGATGGTTGGTCTCTTCGAGTTATCGCTGCTAAACAAAGGACTCTCATGTCTTTTTATCCACAATTCTCCACTCACTTCCAGAAGATTCTCTGTCATCCAGCCAATCGTGTCACCAGAAACCGATCACATACTCGAACATCCAGTGAAATTACTTTTGAACGAAACGATTACACTTATCTGTTCTTATCAAACTGCATACTCCACACTTAGCAGCCATAAATTGGAGACACAGGGCCCGATTTTACTATTGCGTGGTAAAGTCGGGTGTGAGGCCCTAAACGTGATCCGCGCTAGCGTCTGCGCAGATGGCCATTTTACCGAGGCCCAGGAATGGCCGTGATCCGATTCGCACCCGAAACGGGCGCAACGGCGATTTAAATGCATTTGCATGCATTTCAATTGAATTAATAAACTGCCCACCCAACTTTATCAGCATTTCCCCTTTAACCACCGCGTTCACCGATCCTGAATCGCGGCAAAATGGAAATATTTAATAAAAGTCTGTTTCGGGTGCTCCAGCTGCTGAAGAGGTGAATTCAGAGCTTCCAATGGCTCTCTGACTCAGATTGGTGGTGAGGGGGAGTGGGGGGGAGGGAGGCGGGTCAGATCATTCTCTGATTGGGGGGGGGCGGGGGAGGAGGAGGCGGGTCAGATGTACCTTGGGGATGGGGGAGGGGCCATTTCATTCTCTGAGGGGGGGGCCGTGAGTAAGGCCAGATCATTCTCTGACGGGGTGGGGTGGGGGGGTGAGGCCAGATCATTCTCGGGGGGTGGGGGAGTGAGGCCAGATCATTGTCGGGGGGTTGGTGGGGGGGGGGGGGGGGGCGCAGGGAGTGAGGCCAGATCATTCTCTGGGGGGTGGGGCGCGGGGAGTGAGGCCAGATCATTCTCTGGGGGGAGAGGGGGGGAATGAGGCCAGATCATTCTCTGGTTTGTGGAGGGAGGCGAGTAAGATGTATCTCTGGTGGGTTGGCGGGGGGGGGAGGCAGAGGGGTCCGCTGCCACTCTGCGGGTGATCAGTAGGGGGGAAGGGGGCAGGGGGTCGCGATCAGTCTGGGTAGCGGGGGGGTGGGTGGATAAGGGGGACAGTGATGTCTGTGGGGGCCATCGCTCCCGCTTTTTGCTCTCGGGCTGCTTTCTCCACTTTCTGCGGTCCGGGAGCGATCTGACACGGGCACGCTTTTTCAATTTTTTTTCTAACTGCGCATGCGCAGTTCAGAGCTCCAATCATTTCAGGTGCACTCAGCCCCTCCACAGCGCGATTCAGACCCGCAATTTCTTTTTTCAGGCTAAGTGCATATGGGGGCGCCTGAAAGCAGATTTCCAAGTCGGATCTGAATTAGGCAGGAATTGGTAGATGTTGATTGGGAGAGGATGTTCGAGGGTAAGTCCGCGTCTGGCATGTGGGAGTCTTTTAAGGAACTATTGATAAGGCTGCAGGATAGGCATGTGCCTGTAAAAAGTAAAGATAGGAAAGGTAAGATTCGAGAGCCGTGGATAACCAGGGAAATTGAGGATCTGATTAAAATGAAAAGGGAGGCGTACGTTAAGTCCAGGCAACTGAAAACAGATGGAGCTCTGGAGGAATACAGAGAGAGTAGGAAAGATCTCAAACGGGGAGTTAGAAGGGCAAAAAGAGGGCACGAGATGTTCTTGGCAGGCAG